>NC_086288.1:907500-1092500 GCF_963924245.1 Chroicocephalus ridibundus
ACCTGAGGAATTGTAAGTATCTGCTAAAAATTCCCTGTACTTCCCAGTGCTTTACACGCTGGAAGCCAGGCCTGGTACCACATGACAATTGTCCTTTAAGCGGCATAAATGGTATCTACCCAGCTCCTGGGGTGTAACTGGACCAACCGGAGCACAGAAGGTTTGGTGGCTCATTCCAGTCATCCCTGCAGGGCAGGGGAAGGCCTTGAGCAGTCCCAGCGGTCAGTTCTAGAGTCCAGCCGGGTGAGCGGTCGGGTTATGGCACAGTGGAGGCTTCTGTACTACCTGAGGAAGGAAGGCGCCTTATGCTTCAGGGAACTCTAAGCAAAAGCTTGCCTGGAATTGATGATTTGAGAGATTTATTTGGCACTCTATAGGTTAGAGGGACTTAATGCTCTAAAGAATGAGAGAGCCTTAAGAAATTAAGGGTCGGAGCTCCTGTGAGATCTTTGCCGATTCAATAATTATCCCGACGTTGCAAGGCAGTGTACCGTGCTGAGGGCACTCCTGTGAAGGCAGGACGGCACCAGGAGACCCAGAACGCTCCAGAGCTGGAGATCCTGTGCAGCGCAGCAGAGCTCCAGGGTTTGAGATGCAGCAAGGACCAAGCGCTTGCCCTTGATGAATTTGGCCATTCCTTCTCTGTACAGCTGTTGATCGGGAAAACATTCCCGAAAAATCAGTCCCGTTTTCTTTTCTTTGTGGAGTTTCCTGCCCATCAGCAAACTTGGAGTTCTCAGGTTTTATATTATCTCTCCCCACTCTATTACCTAAGCATTTTCTTACTCTTATAAAATATGGAAGGTTTGGTTTGGTTTTGTTTTGTTTTTTCCAACTAGCAGTTACTTCAGAGTTTCCAAACAGGCTGTGAATTGATTTTCGTTGTTTCCTCACCAATGCAAATAACCCTCTGAGTCCGCCTAGGGGGACGCTACGGGTCTTGGCCAGGAGACCACATGGGGACGGCGAGAGGAGACCTGCCTTACACTGGCACTACAGGAAACAGGAAATTTCTCCTTTTCAGGCTGCTCTCTGTAATCGTTTCACGATGAAGTTGCAGGGAGAAGTGGAAAGTGAAAAGAGGAGGAAAGGAAGTGTATTGCTGTTTGTCTTGTACCTTTGGAGCGCGTTACAGCTCCAGTTCAACAAGAATGAACTCAGCCTGTTAACTTCACCAGACTTTAGACTGCGGTCTCCAAAGTTGTGGAAAGCACAGCTCGAATTATCACTTCAGAGCTGACAGGAACATCTAATAGCAACAGCAACAACATACAACGTAGCAACCCCCTCGAATTTTTCATTTTCCCCACACACTGCGAAAAGCACAGAAGACGGAAGGAAGGCCTTTGGGGGAAGAGTCGCTGGGCTGGGTCTTGGGAGAAGTGAATTCAGCTCTCTTCTTTCCCACCGGGTGGTACAAGACCTGGGATGAGCAGCTGATTTTTTTTTCCTTCTTCTTTGTTTTGCAGATCATTTCAAGATGTTCTTTTTTCTCCCGTCTGTTTTGACTATCATTTCTTCAAGGCTGGCATGATTTCTTATTATGTTCCTTTTACAGAGGGGCTTTCTTCCAGCAAGAGCCGGTCCTGAAGTATAGAAGAATAATACTGAATATTTGTTAATGCTGACAAGCAGAGTTATTTAATCTCCCTGCTCCTTTAACCAGTCCTGCAGTCTGCTGCCTGCCTGCGATGTTAGGTAGTTGGCAACATTTTTCTAAGACAAGCTCTCTCTCCTCATCAAGCTTCTGTCTCGGAGATTCATGTGAAGCATTTCAGTTTATTCAACCTTTAATCAGATGCCTGACCTATTCTGATCAGTGCTCAGCTTATGACCTCTTCCCAATAAACAAGTTTTAAACAAGCTGCCACATCAGATTTTTTGCAGAAAACGAATGTGAGACAGCAAGGAGAGCTAATCATGCCAAATATCGCTCTTTCTGCCAGGCCACTCTCTCTTCTTCCCTGCAAGGATTAATTTACATTTTTGGAAAAGCACGGCCGTCTCACTGAAAAGAAATGATACAATTTCTCTAGCATCAAGAAATCTTCTGTTCTGTGGGGAATGAAGTGTATTTAATTAGGCAAAATGTTCGTAGTGAGTTGTCCTGAAATGAACAGTGTCCAGGGTACTTTCTTCTGCTGGAGTTACACATGATTTAAAAGGTAAAGGCAAACACTGTAGTCGCCTGGACCGCTGGTTCGTTGGACACACAGTGCTTAAGAACTCATTAGTGACAGGGAGAGACGAGGAGGGTGATTGGATCTATTGAGATCCCCAACATGCTGCTGGGGCTGTGGGCCCTGATTCTCAAAATAATGTAGTGTGCAAGTCATGTTGGGGATCTCAATAGATTAGAGCTGGGTCTTGATGTTGAAATTTTTTTTTTTTCTTTCCATTTTCTTTCTTTCTTTGGTCTTAATAAACAGTGGAACTGGAAAGGAAAAGTAAAGAAAACGGTGTTTTTTCAGTGACTGCAGTCATCTGGGCCAAAACTATCACCATCTTTGGAACATGTACTCGCAGCTTCAACAATAGATGAGGAAGCTCAAATGGGTAAATGACTAGGTTCCACTCGCCGCGAGGGTGGTGGCCGCAGGTAGCACAGACAGGATGCTGTGCTTATTGTTCCCTTTTCAGGCTACGGTCTCCATTTCTGACTCATAATTCCCTTTACCGCTACTTAATGCATGTTTCCCCATTTTCCCTCTCCAACAAGGTGGAAAGCATCTTCGGGCTTTGCAGTGCCTTTCCCCCCAGGCGATGGCGTGCCAGCATGGTGCACCCGGGTGCCAGCCTGGGGCAAAGCGTTATGAATATTGGCGGTTTGCACACAGGCACTTCCCTGGAATATTCTCAATTCCGTAAGCTGGCCACCTACTTAGTACTTGTATCGCCTTGGCCTGGTAAGAGCAGAAACTCTGGAAGTGAACAGAGGTAAATATTGGAAATTCTGTTATAGGCGGTTATTGGCATCACTGTGCGGTTGAGCACCGCAGTTACTGCAGGGGACACATAACAAATATTGACAAGACTTTGTCTCTGTACTAAACAGCACAAGCTCCAGGACACCACTGTTTGCTGATAATGTTGATTTTTCAAACAGTTTCTCATGGCTCTGTTCCCTGATGTTTCTGTGAGAGGTGTTTAAATTAGCTTAGACCAGAGGTGCCATCGCAAATGCTGTTGAGCAAGTAATGTAATTTTTCTCGTAGAGCCCTGGCCTCGATGACACATGGACCTTGTCCATTGGTGAGGCTCAGCGCCAAGGAACATGACCGGCAATAACAGTGCCCGTTTGTTTTCCTTTCTAGCCCCTTTGGATTGGAAAGTGTTCCAAGGCGATTTGGTAATAGCTGAGCTTGGCCCTTTCCTCTGGCTCCTTCTGTGATGTTCAAGAAGTCACAACACTGGGAAATGGATTTTCGGTTAGTACGTTTGGTCCTGTTTTGTAACATTTCGAGGAGGCTGCTGAAGCTGGAGCATATCCTCTAACTTCTGGTCAATAGCTTGTAGCACAGGCTGAGAAGGTGCAAAGGGAAGGTAGGACTTGTGTATTTTCCTCTTGGAAAAGGAAATTGGTGAGGGGACCAACCTTGGGCAAATTACCCCTGCTCCAGCATTACTTGCCTTCTCTATTTCAATGTTCCTGTAGTGCTCAGCACACTCGAGCCTCTCCAGACGCTCCTGAGTCACAAGAAAATTTTAAGCACGACTTCATTTTTTTAATTAATCATGATTGTTGTGTAGTTGCTGGTGTATCTCGCACGCCTTAGACTATGTTTGGCTGTTAGTCAGATTAGAAAAAGGTAAAACAATTTTTTCAGACTTCACAGGGTTTAAGAAAATTTCGTCTGTGGTTTCTCTTAACTGGACTTTAGTTGAGAGTTTAAAAGGGGGAAAATGCCTTAAACTGTCTAGTAGTTTTCCCTCTCTCCCACTAGATGGCCAGTTGTGTTAAGCCCAAGACCCATTTTCTGTCCGGACATCTGGGAGGCCCTTGGTGAGAAGCGCATGTCTCCGACTGCCACAGCCCAGGCGCGAGAGCCGGACACAAACCGTGCTACTTAGGCAGGACGCTCTCCGGCAATACCCTGCTGGGTCATCAACAATTTTTTCCATCACTTGTGTTTCATAAGCTCTCATTCTCACTAGAAATAATATTCAACAGTAAAAGCAAGGGACAACACATCTGTCAGGAGGTCAGGAACTGTCACGAACGGCATCCCTTGAAACTATTTGAGGCAGGAGAGCAGTACATAGCAATGTTTTGTTTGCTCAGTTGCATACCTTTTCTTTTTTTCCTTAAAATGGCTTGGCACCGCTTATGCTTCATATGAAATATTTATTATTGTCATATTTACATTAATTTTGAATGCTTGAGCAGAAATCTGATCTCTCTCTAGTTTCTATGCTCACTTCCCAATAAACCAATTAAAACCCAGCTGCTGTGCAGGAGAGAGTGATCCTCTTTCCATGGATTGTTCTTTTATAGATTGCTCCTGTGTCCTATTTGCCTGGCAAGAATTTAATTACACTGAAGAAAAAGACAAACATCTAATATTTCACGTGGGGATGGCAAAATCTAAGAATCCTTACAGTTTCCCAGAAGCAGTTGTGGGCAATGCTTTTGGGGAAAGCAATAGCTATGCTTGTTATCCACCTGCTATTCTTAGTATGTGCAGAAGCCGGTACTTGGACATCTTGTGGTATCTGATCCCTCGCGCGGATTTGACTTCCCAACAGGTGCTGTTCCTGTTTTCGCAGAGGTTCAGTGAAGCTGTCTGTCCAAGCTCATTCTGCCGGCCTGCGTTCGTGCAGAGAGATTAGGTTTGAGCTGGGAAGTCCCTTTCTGCTCGTGGCCAGATGTTAACAAATTTCAGTGCCTTGAGAGGCATCTCAGACACTCGTGGGATTGCCCCAAGTAACGAGGGTGCTGATTCTTACAACTTAGGCTTTTTGCTCTAGAACCGCATTTTTATAGTTTTTAGTCTAGGAAGATTGCAGTTTGGGCAAAAGCAATGATTTCTGTCATCCTTCTCTGAAGCTTTGCAGTCTTTTGTACGCCCTAGCGATCAGATCGCCTTCCTTTCTTCTCCACATACTCCAAGCCAGCCGTGGTAGTCTGAGGGGACGTATTTTGTGTACATTTGCTCTTACTTGCCCTTACCCTTGACAGCAAAGCACAGCCACCGTCTCCACGGGAGATGCACTTGAATGTGCGTTCCCTGTACGGTGCAAGCTGAAGGGAAAAGGGCTTACAGCTGGGAGCAGTCCACGAGAGGGGCCTCTCACTTAAAGAAACACCGAGCTTTTCTGACGGCGCCTGAGCCAAGCGAGGGAGAAATGGTGTGCACAAGCAAGGGGCTGGGACTGCCAAATGGGGTGTTTCTGACAAAACAATACCAGGCAGCCAGCTTGGTGCTACTTACAGGCTGCTGCAGAATGGGATCTGGTTTTGTGAGCGGACAGAGAGCAGGACTGGGGCTCTGGGTAAATGCCATTTGTAAATAAACAAATAAATTCAGTCTGAACAGAAAGAAAATGCTGTAGAAGACACCCCACCACCCCCACCGCCCCCCCAAAAAAAGTCAGTACTTAATCATTATTTTTTCCACAAGCTTTTTTCTTCCTGCCCCCCTGCACAGTGGGGAACTGCTGCTCCACAGCCTCCATCATCCCTGTGTGTGTAGCTGCCAACCACGAGGACTCGCGCATCCAAACGTCCCGGGAGGCTGGTGTATTTTTCTTGCATCTCTTACTTGGAGCTGAACGTTGTTTTGCTGATTCAGGCTTTCTTGGGTGTCACTCCAACTGTTGTACTGATGACAAAGAGCAGTCTCTTCCAGCAGATGTAACTGTAAACACCACCAGTAAAAGAGACTCCTGAACGTGGCGATGCTTATTGTGGAGTAACACACGCCGGGTGTGGGCGCCTGGGGAACAGCCTTTATTGCCGTTTCAGGCTCTGTTCATGGAACGGATGCTTCCGCGGGAAATCCTGTGGGGTGAACCTGCTTGGTCCATCCTAATCGCATTCTCCTTTTCCAGCTTTTTGTCTTCTCAGGAAACATGCTGTCAGAGAAGCCTTAATGCAACCGTGCGAGTTCCGCATGGAAGATGTCCCTCACTCCAGCCGTGTGTGAACGCGCGAGCTGCAAATGGTGCCTCCGTCCCGGGTCCCTGGTCACAGGGGAGGAGGTGCTGAGGATTTTAAAAGCTCAGCTAAGCATCCTCTCAGTCAGGGCAGATCCAAGTAGCATCACACCAATGAAAACATATTCTGGGTATGTTTAGGACCAAGTTCTGGTCTCATTTAAGGCAACACCAGTTTTGCTGCTTAGTTCAGTGGGACTCTAGGCTTTATCCATCTCGCTCCCCTTTACTTCGGTAAAAATCAAAGTTTAGCTGTAAGCCTTATTATCAGCTAGCAAAAAGGAAGTGAACTGAGTGGCCTCCTCCATGCCTTTCGACGTTAATGCAATCATACATCTTGTGTTTAAACATAGCCGTGTAGGATGCAGGGCAGCAGGAGCTCCGAGGGCAGCGGGCTTCAGACTGGGATCTGTGTCCTGTTGTTTCGCCTGTACACCACAACCTGGGCATCTGTGGAAGGTATTTAAACAACAACAAAAAGAAAGGCTACTCCTGTGGAATGCTGAGGGGTCTGCAAAAAGGCAGACGCTTTTAGCGCGGATCTCACTGATTTTCTTTCGTGGGGGTTACAGTAACGAATTTCATGGCTGCTTTTGGAAAATCTGTAAAGAATCTCTTGTCTAATTACCTAAAACAAATGCCTGGCTCCACAAACGCCTACTCCTGCAAGTGGCCTCTTGACAAGATCCATGCTAAGTCAAGAGAATCACGAGACTTGAAGGTTTTAATTCTATTTAATTCTACTGTTAAAGAACAAAATTGTAGTTCAAGTTAACTATTAATTCATGTGGAATTGACATCTTGATTATTTTTCCTCATATTTGGAAAGAATTAGGCAGTGAGCATTTGAATGTCTTGACTGCACAGGTAAAACTACATCGTATGGTTTTAGTGCTCAGGTCTCGATCCTCATCCTACTGATTTTAATACATGAAATTCATGATCTCGCTTCTGTAATTTCAGAAAAGTCCTGGATCATTTTAAAGATGAAAAAAACTCCACAGTCCCCTGATGAAATTTAACTTTACCCCAAACGTCTTCCTTTACAAAATACTACAATGAATGAAGGGCATACAGGAATTAAAAAACACCACAACAAAACCCCAAAACCTACCACAGCAGTTTAGAGCAGAAGTGTTCTTTTTATGGTTAAAGGGTACTCTTAAGTGTTTTGAATTAAATTTCCTATGATCTGTTAAATTTTCAGCAGTACTTCCAGAAGTTATTTTTTCTCTTAAGTAACTACCATGTCCTTGAACAGGCTGGAGTGTTGCAATTCAGCTATAGCTGGTGTGTTCCCGTACCCAGTGTAGCAGTGCGTTTGCAGCAGTGTTGTGGCTGTGACACTGTACAGCGCTCATGTGCAGACGCAACTGAAAGGACTCACAAGCAAGAGAAAAAAAAAAATCATTTACTTAAACATCTTTTTATTTTAGGTTTCTTCATTGGCGTTCCCACTGGACCTGAAGGAAACTTAATCTGCATTTTCTGTACCCAAGGTATGATGGAACTTCAGACTTTCTTGTCAGCCTGCAAGGCAGGGGTAAGGCTAAGGAAAACCACCCTGGTGTTGGTTGTTTGTGTGCTTTTATACTTTACACAAAACTTTACGTTTCTTGTTTCAGAGGAAGGAGAAAGATCTTTTCCCGGTACTTTTAATTGTAAAATGCCACTTTCATTCACGTCTTTTTTCTGCTTAGCTTCCTCCACGCGAAGAGCATACATTGCTTGAGCAGATTTCAGGACTTCAGCTCAGACTCGCTCCTGCGTGGGGTTGACACTCCCTGGACTGCTGTTTCCCTATGGATAGTCTGCATAAATCAGCTAGGCTTTTCAGCAAGAAAGCAGTTGAAAAGCACCAAAAAGGTGAGATGCTGTGTCAGAAACGGTGAACTTCAGGGAACCGGCCCTCAATGAGAAAGGTGAAAAACAGACCTGCACACCCCTGTTGTCCTTTCAGAATAGGGGGTCAGAATTGTAAGTAACTGATGGAGCCGATGACATTGCTCAAAAAAAACCCTGCACAACACCAGGTTCTCCCTCATCCCTCCCTTGCCCTTGATTCCCGCTATCGGTGCTCCGCCACCCCCTTCCTCCGCACGCACGCTTCTGTCTGTATTTTCCATCAGACGTGGCAATGCCTCCTGCCTGCCAGGAAGACAAGATGGCTCAGTCGCCCTGCAGTCAATCGGACAGCTTGGCTTGCACGGGAGAGCCTGGCCAGCCCACTCACATTCTGACCTCCTTCATCTGCTCATCTGAAAAGTTTGGGATGCGCACAAACTCCCGATAGCAGCCTGCTCCCGAGCCGCCACGCCGCTCCGGGCCAGGAAGGGTGCCCTGGCCGCACCCTCACCCCCTGACACCCGCGCCGCCCTTGGCTGCTCTGAAAAAACAGCTTTCCTTGCTGAAACTGCACGCTGCTGTCAGCCTGATTTATCCTTGCAAGCCTTTTTTGAAGTGACCTTTGTTTTGGAGGCGGTTGGTGGGTTTCTCTCACGTTAAATCCTCTTCCTCCCGCCTGAATCATTTTTGGCTGGTGCTCCTGGCTGAGCCCAGCCCCGAACCTAGCACAGCTGTAGGCTCTTTCCATGGGGACAGCCAAAGGCAAAGGCCGTGCGGATCTGGGGCGGGAGCTCGTCCTCAATGGCGTTCAATCAGCATTTTTTCTCAAAGCACGAGAAATTTTGCCCGGGCCCCACGGGCCGCCCTGGGGCTGCCACGGCTGTCCGCGGCGGGAGGCGGTTACAAAATGGCGCCCGTCAGTGGCCGCCCGCTGCGCCGGGCGCCGCCTGCAGGGGACGCAATGCCACCCTCGTGGCCGCCGGCTCTCGTGCGTCGGGGCGCGCGGCTGGTTGGAATGCGGCGGCCGTTGGGCGCGAGGCGCCGGTTGCCCTCAGGGGCGCGGCGGGCGGGGATCGGCGGCAGGGGGTTCAGGCGAGGCGTCGTTCCGCCCCTCCTGCTCTCCGCGGGGTGAAGGGACGTTAGCTTCGCCGTGGGGAGGTGGCAGTGCCCCCGGCTCGCCCGCCGCAGCTGTGTGGAATGTTCTGGAAGCAGTCTGCAAGGGAGGGCGTGCCGGCAGCCCTGTTGCCGCCGAGGCTGGCTGGACTTTCTCGGTAAGAAAGCTGCAGCTGCTCGGGAAAGAAGGTGCTCCTCAGCAGGTCATGGCGCGCGGTGGGGCTGGGGGTGCCTTGCCTCGGCTGGAAGGTATGGGCGCCCTGGGAAATGAAGTCCTGGTCTCAGCTTCTCATTGCCAGATGAGTCTGATGGTCCCTTATACTTCCCACCAATTCTGGGAGCTAAGGCTTACAGGCTGCCTTTGAGGAAAACACAGGTTTTAGCCCTGTTGGGGAGCTTCAAGCAACTGCGTTTGGAAAGAAAGGGCGCTGAAACGGGAGCGGGCTGTGTCTTGCTGTAAGAAGCTGGAAGCTTTTCTGTGTTTTATGTTCTGGCTAGCAAAGAAGGGATTTATGTTACGTTTTGTGTTTCTGCAAAACAGGTTAACTCTGCCCAGTATTGTGTAATGGTTCTGCCTATACTAAGAGGCCTTAACTCTTTTCCTCCAGTAGTAGCTTTTCTTTTTTTTTTATTTACCAGCTGCGTGTTTGAGTGCTTGGTGTAAGGAAGCTCTGTGCAAAGGAACTTTCCCTCTAAACTCAGTCTTCAGAGATTTTATTTCAATGTGGATTTTTCTCGTGTTGTTTTCAAGTTTGTAAACATGTTTTGTGTAAAAGCACTAAGGAAGGGTTTTCAGCACTGCCCTATGTGCTGTTCCAATGTCAGTTGTCTCTTACGACTCCAACGTGGCATACAATAATTCATAAATCCTACTGTGCCAGGTTTGTAAATCTCTGTGTAAAAGCTGTGTGTGAAATCAGTTCTATGGTGGTTTCTTAAGAAAAGGAACTGGCGCTTTTCATGGTTTTTTATGTTGGTGGATATAAACATTGTTGAAACGCCTCGTTTGCTGCTGCTGTGACTGAATCCTTTTTTTCTGGGTGCTCAACTGGCAGTTTAATTAATACATTAAATAGAGGTCAGATAGCTGTGTATATGTGTGGAGTGGACTGTTGTAGCTTCCTTTCAAAGCAGTATTTTGTTATAGATGTTATCCACCACTGTGCTACGTTCAGAGATCTTTTTGGTCACAATGTTTGAGATTACCTCAGTGCTGCTCCGGTAGGTAAGGAGAGCTCAACCATGTGAAATGACTTCAATTAGTAACTAATTATATGAGGTGATGCTTCTGTGAGAGCAAGCTATCCAAAGTCATTTACAACTGTCCATGTCCAGTCACAGTATGTGTAATGTAATTTGGTGTTTGCTACTACAGGGGTTAAAAATACACTTCCTTATGAATTAAGAGTTTATCTTGACTGTGCCATGAGTTGTTTTAAAGGAGGATGAATAGCTTTAAAAATGTGGTGCTTTTTATTAAAAAACAAACAAACAAAACACCAGAAGACAAACAAACCCACAAAAAACCCCAACTGACATCAAAACTTTCAAGTGAAAGTAGAGGGTCACTGGTTCAAGATGTTTATTTTCTCCTAGTATGCTTCTTTCTGAGAGAGTAAGCTTTGCGTGCTTTCAGGTGTTTAAAAGGTGTTGGTTTCTGGCTAAGACTGAAATGAGCAAATGTTTGGGTTTTTTATTTGTTTTTTTTTTGTTTCCTGTTCTGTGGTGTACAAAAAAGAAATTAAAGGACTGGGTGTTTCTGAGATCGAGCTGTCCTGGAGGATCTGTTGCCAGAAGTAAATGGAACAGGTGGATATTGTAAAGAGTGTAACGAGCTCTTAAGCTTAAGAAGTGGAAACAGTTGTGCATGCTCATCAAAGAGTAGGCCTTCAGGAATGTTTCTCTTAACTTCTTAGTATCTCCAAGTAAGAAAAGTTTAGGGTTGGGCGAGGGTCAAATTTGTGAAGGGGCTGCAGTGTTGTCCCTGTAGTGACAGGGAAGCAGAGTCATGGGGAGAGAAACGGCAACACATTTTTGTACTGGGATTAGAAGAAAGGAAATAATTATGACTTTATCAGTTGAGTGTCAGTCATTCTGTCTCTGTCTGTTTTGACACATTCAATTCTAGTGACTGGTGGTGAAGAAGATGAGAGCGTTAGGGAGGTTTGAAGGAAAAAATTTAATGGGGGAAAGCAAGGGGAGAAAAAAAAACCTGTCGAAGACAATTTCTGGCAGGCAGTCGGGTTCCTGGTGCAGACAGATTGGCTGATGTTGATTGTTGACAGCTTCTGCAGCTTGCTAATTACAACTGTAAAAAATTCAGGTGAATGACAGTAACTTGAAATGTTAATTCTGCTTTTTTTATTTTGCAGCTGCAACTGTTAGTTGGCTATCGCCGTAATTGATGGACACTGCCAGTTGCTTAGACAGATGGAAATTAATACTTGTGTTGCTGTTAGAACTCACCATCACAGTCACGTTTTCATTAGTCTCCTGCACTGAATTAATGTGTACAAGATAGTGTGTATAGAAGGAGCAAACGTAGCTTCTACCTGCAGACCAGCCAGCGGCACAGTGCTCATGAGTATCTGTGCAGGGTGGGGCACCTCTAGGCCATGGCCGAAGATGGCGTGGCTGGGTTAAGAAAGAGTGGTTAGCTTTGTGTTCCTGTGGACACCGTGGGTTGAGCCACCCCAGAGCTGGGCAAGTGCTTTTTAAGATTTGTGATTTACTCCAGTCACTAGGCTGCCTTTGGGAGGGGCAGTATGGATGTAGGGAGGAGATAACGGTGCCCAATGGTCCCCCGTGTGGAGTGAGTTCAGCCAGGCATAGCTTTCTACTAGTATTGTCTTAAATCTGATGGATGTGGGAAGTCTTAAAATGTGTAGCAGGAGCATGGGTTTTCCTGCTGATGCCAAACTTCACTCTGCCTTGTAGAGGAATGGTCGTGCCTGTTTGCTTTGACGGCATGTGTGCTGGGGAAAAAAAACTTCAAATGTTTTCCAGCACTAAGTAAACAAAGTATGGTCCTGTATGTCTTAAGGCTGGAAGGTATGAACTCTGAATAAAGGAAGCTTCCCTGCAGTGGCAGTACTTGAGGTGACTTTCACATGCAGGCTGTTTCTGCACAGTATTCTTCAGTAAGGCAAGTGGTGTCTCTGTATTTCACCTGGCCTTCTATTTTCACGAAATTTAAGGGCTGTATATGTTTGTGTTGATCTTGGAAGCAGAGATTCCCTTGAGTCCTAAAGCCTGTGTCAGGAAGCAGCAATGTAGCTTTTGACTCTTTTTGTTCTTGTGAGTCCATTAAATATTTGAAATTAGAAAGTATTTCTTTTTCTGTGCTTAAATTAATGGAGTCTAGACCTGTCAATTTTTGCCCAGGTTACATGCAAATGAGAAAAAAATTCTTCTAGCTCCTCTTAATTGTTTCAATGATATCATACAGATAACCAAGAGTGTGCCAGGCTCTGAGCTGCGATTGTAACCTCCTCAGTTCTTTGTTTGGTTTGTTGTTTTGTTTTTGTATGGAGGATGATAGCTCTTGTAAGACAGCTGCTGTTTGTGTTAGGCCTGGGCACCCCTTGAGAGACTATCTGATTTTATTTCCTGCTTTTGTGTTCTGACCTAGCGGTGTCTCTGCTGAGTTATTCGGAGCAGCAAGCTATTTAACTTTTTTCAATCCCCAGAACTTCAGTGTTTTCATATGTTCCATTTTTCCTATTCCAGTTAAGAAGTCTTATCGACTGTAAGACCCTGAAAAATGTTACCTGGATGGGTGTGTGCAGCTGCAGGTGTTACCAGAGCTTAGAAGAAAGAAATACTTGCATTCTGTGGTATTGGAGCTGTTGCTCCAACATAGAGCAGGTGACCTGCTTGCTAGGATACTGTGTGCAAAAACCGGCCCTCTATTTTTCCTGAGCTTTGGCAAAAGGTTAGATGTTGTTAAAAAGTACTGTAATAATGTGGGAGTTTTTTTTAAGACGTGTCAGAGTTGATGGAAACTTGTGGCTTAACTTGTTTATCATCAGAAATGCAGCTATGATCTTAGCTGGTGTCTCTGAGTTGTACGTACCTGCGCATCGTATGAATTGGAAACAATAATGCTGGTTGAAAGGAGAATGCCTAGAGGTGGGGTAAGTAAAAGCACTGAATAATGTCAGGTAATAAATAGAGGAAAGTAGCAGTGGGGTGAGGTTTTCCTAAGTAGAGGAGTGATGTTACAAGTGGAAGAAATGGATTAAGAGAGTTCTCTGACTTGCTTGCAAGTGTGCCTGCTTTTTCTGTGGGTGTGGGGCTGGGGGCTGGTTCAGGTAAAACCCTGGTCTCTCTGAATATGGCCTTACTTCAGCCTCACGGGGCTTGGTTGCTGAGGGAGGAGGTGGTGGCTCCATTTCTCTCTCTGAGGACATAGTCCTTTCTGAGAGGTTCAGTCTTGTTGGGGGTAAAGCAAATGAGTGCATGCAAAGAGCTCCTCACATGCAGTGCGGGAGCACTGCAAACGTGTTAAAGAAGTTGCTGAAATGCTGGCTACTTTTTGACTAAGAAAGTAAGTCCGTAAATTGTGAGTCCTCTGAAGCTTCACTTTTTTTTTTTTTTTTTAACAATTTGCAGAACAGTTTGCTTCAAGCTGGTGAGGAAAATGCTTTCCTTAGTGTTCAGAGACTGTGGCAAAGTGGGACTCTCTTCCCTGGAGGCGTTCGTGAGCTGTATTTAGAGGTAGGCTGACAAAACCGATAGCAGCTCAGCTCGAGGTGCAAATGTATCTACCTGCTGTTTTGTTGCTTCTGTGGAGGGGAGATCACGCACACACAGTCCTCTCTCTGCCCATCTCTCCTTCTCCTAAGTCTCCTGTGACCAAATTGATGCGTCATTTTAAGACCTCACAGGTCTGACTGGTAATTCTGACCTCAGAGCTAAAGTGTAGGCAACTGAACAGGAGCTCTTCACTGGCCTGGTTAGCAGAGTTTTGATCTAAGTGTAGTTGTGCACTTGAGTGCAGCACAGGAGATGTTCCTATGCTAAAGGTAGGATTGTGTTGCCCACTGCTATGCCAATTACTGGATATTAATGGCAGGATAGCATGCATATGCCTAAACTGGGAAGCAGAAGGTTAATAGACGAACAGCACCAGAAGATCCCATTTATCAGTTTCTATTTATCTCTCCTTGGGAGGTGGCAGGTTTACAGTAAATACCTTCTGTCCTCCTAATTTCCTAATGATGGGGATAATGATGGAGAATGGTGAAGTCATTAACTGGGACAGCCTCTGTGCATCACTCTGTCAACCACGTCTCTCCAAGACCTGCAATGAAAAGTGATGGGCCCCAGCTGTTCACCAGATTCTCTTCCCTTCCCCCCCCCCCTCCATTCTCAACCCCAATGGCAGGCTCAGCAATTAAAAAGAGGGGAAAATAGAAAACCCAAAATCCAAAAGAAAAAAGCCAATCCCCCCTTCTTCCACTGCAATGATAGCCCTGTCTGCCCTGCCCTCTCTCTGTGTGGACGCACCGATCTGATCCCATTTCAGTGCTCTCTGTTAAAAGCAGTGGTGTCACTCGGGCAAGGTGTGCAGTACCAGAGAGGGCAGTGGTGAACTGAAATGAGCAGACCTTGGAAGAAGGTTGGGTTTCCTTTGTGCTCTTCTGCTCTTTCTTTCTGCTGAAGAACTTGTTCAATGTCTGTAAAAACATGTAGCAGTTCTCTGTATCTGAAACTGTGTGCTGGAGTACTGTTGTGTTTTGGTTGTTAAAAAATGGATGGGCAAACAGTTATCAGTCGCATGGTACGTCGGGGTAGAACTGTGGAGAGGTTACGGTGGTCAGGCTCTATTTCTAGATCCCACTACGTGAAAGCACAAGTTCTGCAAGACAGAAAGGTGTCCCTGAAACATGAACCAAAGTTCCAATAAAAATTTACTTAAGTAAATTGCTTTGAGAAGCTTCTTTTTTTTTTTTTCATGACACTTTTATAGCTGACTCCAGAGGTTTTTTTTTTTTGTTGTTGTATTTGTTTTGCATTTGGACAATGACTGTGACTTCATGAATTTTCAGAGAGTTAAGAGTGGTTTACGATTTGTAACAGTCATGTATTCATCCAGTGAGTGCCTGTGATTTATTGCCAGCCCTATTTAAAACACTGCTTTTTCTCTCCATGAGAGGTGGAAAAAACACCCCACCATGGGAGCGATTGGGGGTTTTCATTACAATGAA
Source organism: Chroicocephalus ridibundus (assembly GCF_963924245.1). Classification (NCBI taxonomy): domain Eukaryota; kingdom Metazoa; phylum Chordata; class Aves; order Charadriiformes; family Laridae; genus Chroicocephalus; species Chroicocephalus ridibundus. The sequence continues at coordinate 922,827 of NC_086288.1, forward strand.
AGGGGGAAAAAATGTTACGTGTGCTCTGTCATATGCTTAGAGTTTTCTGATAAGTCTGAGCCTGTGTACAAGTGCCGTCAAAGCTGCTTAGTTTGACTTGTTTTCTAATAATGTATTAATTCTTCAGTGAGATGTCTTCTTTTTTCTTGATTGTTATAATTCATAAGTTAAAGCAATAGCTTTACCTGTAACGAACCTACAGACACTTGCTGTGCCTCAAGTATAGTATAATACGGTGGAGCTGCCCAGACCTTCTGCAGGTCGTGCCTTTTGCTCTTGACTGTCAGCCGTTTGTGGTGTTGGAGAGTCAGGCCTTCTGCTGTGGCATGTTTTGAGAAGAGAGGCCTGTCTGAAGTGAGGTTTTCCTATGCATCCACCGTGTGTCGGGCTCATAAAAGAACTCTTGAGCTGTGGGAGCTTTGTATTAGAAGGGTTCATTAACTTTCAAATGTTTCAATTGAGAAATTTCAGAGCTCTCAGCAATAGACCAAGGTGGCCAGCTCAGCCAAGAGTGTCCCCTGACAGTCAGGTACAGATGTGATTGCTACTCAGAGCACCGTAAGAAACCTAATAGTGTCCCAGAAAGTGTCATACTTGAGCTGGAGAGGCTTAAACCAGATAGCCCAGAGAGACTGTAAATAATTTTTATTAGGCTTTAAGAGATGGGAAAATAGAGGAGCCTTTAACTTGTAGCGTGCCAGGAATTCAGTCTGCAAGGTTGTAGAGCGTGCGGGTCCCATCTTTAGGTGACTCACCGTGTTCATTTAGCTGTCCTGGGAAATGTGACAGAAGGAAGGAATACGCAGTTGTGGTGAGATGAAGGATTCTGATACTGTCCTAATTCTGAGCAGGTGATCAACCGTGTTCTTAAGCGCTTCAGGCTGGGGTGGATCGTTATAGTACGAAGGGTTTTTTCTGACTAGTGTCTCTAAAAATGTAGTATCTGAGCAGAAGATTAAAAATGAAATGCAGTGGAACAACAGCTCATTTGTTTGGGAGATGTGGTGTTAGACAGCGTGTTAGATGAGGTGGAAAGTGAACGTTCCCTAAACATTTCCTTCTCCTTAATTTTCAAATCCTAGGTGCTGCTCTTGGCCATACAGACCCATAAAGATTTTTGCATTGCTCCAAAACTGATGTGGTAGCTGCAGGGCAGGGCATCTTCTCCCAGGGGCTTTGACTTGGGTTAATCAACCGTGGTATCTCTTGGCTTAACAACTTTATTTTGTATTTTGTCATAAATGTTTAGGCTGGGGACAGTGGAGTTAGATTTCATGTGTAATAATGCAGGTTGCTTGGATTATCTCATTAGCCTTGCTCATGAGCATCGCTCAAGGACTGATGTTTGACCGAAGTCTGTTCTCCAGCCTTGGTTTAGACATGTGGGGAGGTACCAGTTCACTGGGATTCCAGCCATCCCTGGAACAAACTGCAGGGGCTGCTCGATGATTTTGCAATGTTCTTGCTCTTGTTGGATTGCTTTTCAGTCACCTGGCCTTGCCTAGGTTCTCCTCAAGACAAGCTAGCTAGTGAGTAGAAGTGAAGTGAAGCTTTGGATTTCAGTCCTCCTATGTTGCTTTGGTTCCCATAAGAGTTCCTAGCTGAAAATTAGAATATGCCTAGTTGTTAATGTCTTAACTTCCACTGGTCTGGCTATTCAGTGTCCTGCAGTACAAATGTAGCAGTCCTGGGCCAGGCTCAACAGCATCAGCTGTTTCTGTGGCTAGTCTCTCAGCTTTGACACCTCAAGCATGACACAAATCAAGCTAAACAGAACATGCGATATTAAACATCTGTTGACTTCTAAATAAGGAAAATCATATTAGTCACTCTGTAAGCAATCTGTATGATAATTTCAGGAAAACATGAGGTGGCTGTTCTCTCAGTGGAAGAAATAGCTGATATATCTTTTTACCTACATGAAACTAACTGTAGGAAAGACTTAAGAGTCTAGCATGGAGGTAAGTTTTACGTACTTGATGTATGTTTGATGGAGAAAATAAAGGCAAGACAAATTGTCTACCACTGTGGAAACGTGTTTGGGTAGGACAGTATCCACCGCACCAAGTCTTTGAAGATGGATGCTGTTACAGATAATGCTGGTCAAGTGAAAGAAATGTCACTGGAGCATTGTAATATCTATCCAAAATAATTTTTTCAATTATGTGTAGCATACAGCAGTGGATGACTTAAAAAATTATCCTAGCTGACAGCACAAGGCAACAAAATCTTACATTCAAGTCCATTTTTAAAGGTGCAGAATGTACATGCTAACCTTCTGACTACGGATGGTTTAAAGAAAACAAAAGTGGCTGTTCACAGTGAGCAGTTGGCTCTTGTTTCAACTTGTCTAACTACTTCTATTCTAGAACTGGCTATTACACACAGTTGCAGCTTCCAAAGTGTAGTGGTGCATATCTGCAGAACATTACTGATTAATCTAATGCTTTACATTGACTTCAGCAGGCTCTGGCTTCCAGAAGCTTTGTCAAAAAGGAAGCTATTAAATGTGTTTTCCTTGAGTAACTAAACTCTTAATGTCTCTGCCGGGTGAGGTATTCAGGTTTGGGTTCAGTAGGATGTACATCCTCTAAGCGGCAATGCTTGCTTTATGCGTTCTTCTGAAGTACAGGAGAATTCACTGATGTCTGTGGAGAAACTGGAATTAAAAGTAGAGGGCTCTTTTATTCCTTGCCTTTGGCTCCAAAAAGCAGGAGCACTGCACCTCTTGGACATCCCAGCGCTTCCAATTGCAGGAGTGATTGAAGTGTAGAAATAAAGCAGTGTGCGATGTCAGCAGGGGAAAAGTGAAGGTGCAGACCAAGCTTGTATGGAGAGATAAATACTCCAAATCCTAGAAGTGTGTTCCGGTTTAGGCTTTTTTTTAACAGTGTGTTCCCCCCTCCAGAACAGTGTCAGTGCTGATCCTCTTTTACTGTTCCCTTGGCTAAGTAGCATGTTGAGAATCCATGTCCGAGTGTTTGGAATCGAATGATGTTAAAAGTTTTAGTTGAGTTGAGGTGAGTGTCAGGTAGGTGGCTGTCCAGCCTGAATGGAAACCAGAGGAAACTTGGTCTTGTTTATGTAATCTTTGTGTTGCTTTTAACTGAAGTATAAAACCCAAATAAGCTATGTTGTACTACCATGCCAAGAGCATTAGTGAACCCATCGTTTTAGCTACTTCACAATATTAAGACTTCTTGCCTGAAGCTTGTAACCATTATTTCTCTGCAAAGAGGGAAATCAGTACTGGAGGCAGACAGACAGAGGACCCAGCTGGGGCAAGGAGCTTTGTTGATAGCGGGCAACAGTGGAAGGAACTGTGTGGTACAAAGAGCTCTCAAGGCTTGCTTGCTTCCTTGATGGTATTATCTTGTGGACAACTCTGAACTGCAGTTATGCTTTGAGGGCTTTATGTAGATAAATATGCTCCTTCCCCCCGACCAAACCCTGAGGAAACCACCACAAAACATAACCACCAAACCCTAAAATACTGTGGTGAGGACACAGGCCAACATGGAGAAGAGAACCTGAAATTGCTTCTTTCAGCATGGCAGCTGGCATACAGTAATGTGCACTGTTCCCCAGTGCAGTCCGCAGGAAGAACTGTTTCCGCTGTGTTATGGTTTGGCCCAAATTGGCCACCCCCCCCACCTCAATCCCGGGCATCTACTACTTCTCTCTTCCAGAAGAGTACTGTTGTGATTTGTCTTCCTCTAAAAGGACCTCCCACTTGCTGATCTCGGAACCCACATGGTATGAGGCCTTCCGCTGCTGCCCTTTATATTGACTCCTAAAAATCCTTAAAATGAACTATATGGTAATGACCTCAGCTTTCACTGAGAGTTGTATGATATTTGGAGTTTTTAGTATTCCTGTGGTATTTTTGTTACTCTGCATAATGAAAACTCCCTTCCTTTCTTCGCTCCCATTAACAAAGGAAACCTATGCAGTTCTGTCCTGTTAGCATTTTTCTTCATATAAACCATCTGTGACATAGACACCTCGAAGCCAGAAGCTCTGGCCACAGTGCTCACTAGACTGTACATACAGCTTTTTCGGGGTAACGGCTGTAAAAAATCGGCAGTACCGTGGTTAGAGTTGTGCCTGCCTGTTCCGAGTTTTGTCTCTTTTTCACATAATGTAGTGCATGTTCACATATTAGATCAGCTGCGGTTGTTTTGGCTGGCTACACAGGCTAAATTTAAGACCCACGGTGAACATTTCTGTCAGTTTTGCTGTTCTGGCCACTATGCTTAATCAAAGAGCTGGAAGGAGAGATCTCATTAGAGAGGCTTTCTTTCAGTTGTACAAAAGCCTGCACTTGGCTAATAGAGGCTTTAGAGAGCTCTTGCTCCTGGTTAGGGATGGTCTGCTTGACCTGATCTAGGCCTGAGGCAGAATGAAGAAAGAGCAGACTTGCAATAAATGATGTCTGAGTAAATGTGATGGCTAGAGATGAACAGGATTTCTTTCTGTAAGGCTGCTGTTCTGAGACTAAAGAGTTTCCCTGCTGTAGCAGCAAACTGCTGGTATGTGCTGTGACTGAAGAGACTGTTGCAAAGTTCTAGGTGAAAGTGGGGAGTCCGTACAGAACGAACCGGTATTTTTCTGTCTCTTGTCGCGTGCATGTATAGCAGAGTCCAGGCCCCGTGGTATGAGGTGTTGGAAGAAACGAGAGGGCAAGGCAAGCTGTGTGGCAGAGCCTGTGGTCTGAATGGAGGAAGCAGGTAAACACTGGGGAAAAAGATGTGAGGGGAGGCAGAGGGGCATCACTGGCAGAGCTAGGAGCAGCTATCCTGTTCAGCTATTACAGAGGCCTTGGCTGAAGAGTGGTGTGGAAAAGCTAGTGTTTACCTGAAAAGGGAGCACGGAAAAAAATTTCTTCCCTTGGAGATAGCAAATTCATCTGTAGTGTTTGAGGCTGTTCAGCCTCTGGAGCAATATAACGTAGTCCACTTTGTATGTTTTGTAGACTCTTTATTTTAATATCATTTTTTGTGTAATACACAGTCCGTGGGCCTAGAAGTTGCCACCTGGAATAATTTCACTTGCTCACGCATTCCCAAGTGGTTTGTTCTGAATGACGTCACTACAGCTGATGGCATTAATTATTGATGTCCTGGGGAAAGAAGCTGTGTGGTGGAGGAGATAAAGTAGAGCACTTGCTCTTTCAGGATACAGGAATTGTTTCTTCCTCTTGTGGTCGGTCAGCTACTCAAGTAAATCACGTCTGAACAGGGTTACTTCTGTTTTGGGTGAGAGGCAGTAGTCTTAATGTCAGGTCCAAGGTGGAAAACTTCAAGAGTAACCTTCATAACTGTTCTCAGGCTGTTCCCCATATGATATGGATTTGTCATGTGTAAGGTGGGTACTCATTCTCACTGAACCCTTTCAAATGTTTGTTTTTTGGTGTTAAGTAGTTAGCTTTTCAGGAGGCAATTACTACTGTCCAGTAGAAACAGGTGTGTTAAGAATGCAGGTGGTGTAATGTTGTATTACCTGTGCTGGGAAAAACAGCAATGCAAAATGTGGAGCTGAGAAGCTTGCTTTGTGGAACGATGGCTTGGAGGTGGGTGTGAATTGTGTGTGCCAGGTGGTGCAGGTGTGGAAGGACAACAGCCTCAAGGTAATGTGTTCACCTGATGCTTCTGAAAGACAATCTCCATACCAAGTGAAGTGTAAGAGCAGAGGTTTCAAGCTGTGTAGTTGCCTCCTGCAGCTTTTGAGTAATTAGGTTGCAAAGAGTTAAGCTGTGCTGAAAGAGAACTGTAGTTAAGAGCTGCTGGTAGTTGAAATGGATTGATCCTGGTGCCAAGGCTTGCAAGCTGAGCAGTCTCTATGACGGGAAGCAGAGTCTTTGTGGTCATGTGGCAGGGTCCTCATTTTCTGGAAAAGGGAACATACCGGCTACAAAGTGCCTAGAATTATTTAAGAAGTTGCCCAGAGAAGGGATGCATTGAATGCAGCTCACTTAAGGAGTAGGGTGAAGATGGAATCCAAACCCAAATGGAGATGGAGTGAAGGAGAAAGGGGGTGCGTCAATGGCGTCGTTCTTCAGATGTTTGTCAAATTCCCGTATAGCATTCCTAGGTGGTCAGGCTTTGTCCGACGTGTCTCAGTAAGCCTGCCTTGTCAGGAATCAGTGCAGAGATGAGGGGACAGATGGGGAAAGGAGACAGAATATAAGGGAATGTACGTGATCTCACCCAAGGGACGCGTTAAATTTAAGTTTCTTTGTTAACAGTTTCATAGTGTATTAGTGGCTGACCTTGCACAGAAGATTTACAAGTACCGTCCCCCTCTCCTTTTTCTTTGCTTTTTGCTTTTTATCTTCTTGCAGAGCAATAAAGATGGTTGACTCCAGAGAGCTGCTGTAGGAATTCAGTTCTTAAGACATAACTTTTTCCATCTCTCCTCATAGAGCAATGCTATCAGGAAGGAACATTTGCAGGGGTAATGGGAAGGAGGTTTGTGAGGAATAGTTTAGGACTGATCAGAGCAGCACAGGAGGAAGGGATAGTCGTCTCCTGAATCGGGTAAGCTTGTTGTTTTGGTAGTCTGTCATTTGGTGTCCTTTGTGAGCACAGGACTGGAGGCCTCCTGTCAGAAAGCATCCCAGCGATGCCTTTAATCACACTCTGTAACTTAAACACTGTGAGGATGGCAGAGGCCTAGGCGAGGAGCTCGGGATTGCTGTGAGGAGCAGTGCGGGGTAGTTGCCTTAGTAATGCTTTTTCAGAATCTTCCCATGCCACGGTGGGTTCCAAACGTATGACAGAATTGTGCCTAAGAATGAGGGTTTCTCTGTCATATGTCTCCTGTCTGTCTTTAATGTATCGAGGGGACAGGGACCTTTGTTTTGACAGCAGAGGATCCTTAGACAAGCTGTCTGCCTTAATATATACAGATGACTTTATGTGCTGGAGATGGAAGGTGTGGCTGAGCAGAGAGGCAGCCGTTGAGGTCTCTGGGGAGCAAAGTGCGGGTTTGTGGATAGGTTTGACTGAGTGAGTGATGGCTTGTCAGACACGAGGGGAATCTGGATAAGTGCCTGGAATGGAAACCCATTGCGAGTTGTTAAACACAGAAGAGCCATCCTGAGCTCAAGAAGTCCCAGAGCTGCAAGTTGTTGGGGACCGGCAGCGTGTTTTGAATGAATGTCCCCGTGTGCCTGCTTTATTCTTGTACCCTTTGCAAGGTATCTGCTTCTGGCCTCTGTCATGGCATGCTGGGCTAGATGGTTCTTTGGTGTGAGCTACAGGAGGTGTTCTTCTGGGAAAAAAAAAAAAAAAAAAAACACTACTGCAGCAATGATGTAAGACAAAGAGAGTTCTGAATGCGTACAAAATACATCCATGGCTTCTTACTGACTTACTGGTTGTTGAAAGGAAGCAGAGAAAGCTATGGTCTGTGGGGGCTATGGAGAAGGGGGGCAGTTGAGGTTATTTCTCTGACCCTTTAGGGATCCGGGGCCAGTCATGGTGGTAAATCAGGGCAGCATCTGCAAGACAGGGTGGGAATTTGAGTTAGTGTATGACTCCTGGAGTATGCAGAAGTTCATAAAGATATCGGAGCTAATGATGAATGAAATGTGTCATGTTCCAATTACCTAAATGACTCTGGCAGGCTTGAATTAAGACTTTGTTCTTGTATTCTGGTTATGTCTTTGTCCCCAGCTTTGCTGTGATCTGACATTGCTCACCTTTCTGCTGGAAGACTTATGTAGATGGTACTATGGCTTGTTCCCTCAGATACTTAACTGTTGCTTCTTAACGGCTTTATTGTGACTTCTGTGTGCTAGTCTACCGAGTCTTTCTTAGGCTGTCTGTAGCCTTGCTGAAGACCGCGTCCTGCTCCGCTTTGCTTGGCAGTGGTGTATTTTTGCAAAAGAGATGAAGGTGGGGCTGATCTTCATGTCAGTGGAGCACTGCTGTTGCTATTGCTGAAGTGACAGTTGTGGTGTTTGTATGTAAACTATCCCACGAATTATAGGTAATCTTGAATTGAAATAAGCATGAATATACAGCAAGGGATATACCCTCAAAAGCAACGTACAGCACAAGTGTGCTGTTCAAGCCTCGTGTGGCAGGAAAAAGGTTAGCAGAGGACACATGGGGGAGGGAAAATGGAAGGGGTCACACATAATCGACTTATCATAAGGTTTCTTCTGAAGTGGTAAGATTCTAGTGCATTGTTAATGACAGCCTGGGGCTTCATGGCACTGAGTGCAAGGTGCGAAGATCAGGAATATAGGTGGCAAAATGAGCTCTGTGATCAGTAGAGAAAGCAGAGTTGACTCAGTTGTAAGACAAGAATGTTGCTGTTTTACTGTCAATCGCTATTCTTATTTTTTTTATTGTGGAAAGAACAAAGCAAAACTAAAACCCATATTTAGTCTCCTATGAGCTGCCTTCCCTTTTCCCAGAATAGACTAACTACAGAGGAGTAGGTGTGGACAGGTATGTCCGCAGAATCCTACTCTCTAAGATACATAATATAGTTCTCGTGTGGATTTATGTGGGTATAATGGCTGTGGCTTGGATTTTCCTTTTTGCCTGAATGCTTCTTTGTCCATGTGGTAGTCCCTTGAAATCTCTGAGGAGAAGGCTGTGTTAATCGCTGGCTGTGGGGGAAGATGAAAAAGCAATGGGTAGTCCTGGGTTCATGTAGATGCAGCTGGCACTGTTAGTTTTCATCCCTTTTCTAATGTCTACGCGAGCCTGTTTTGTACCTGGGTTAGGACTTGATCTCTCTTTTGTCTGTGAAACCTGGTGTGCACCCACCCCCATGGTGCTGTCAAAACAGCAAAACAGTACGTGATGATTTTGTATCATGCAGCCAACAGAAAGGAAAATAGTATCTTAAATGACAGGCATTAAATCCAGTAAGAAGGAGACATTCATCATGGATGTGGAGTCAGATTTTCTGTCATCTGTGACTGTGAAAAGGTGCCTCATGGTAAAGCTTACTTAAAATACATTTAGTCTTCATAAGGATGGTTGGTTTTTTTTTTTTTTAAGCTGAAGATCTCTGTTAGAAAGGTATACTAGGGTTTGAGACATTATTAAGAGCAATCAGATAATGCTAAAAGTTACTTTTTGGTATTTGAGTGAGTATATGCTTATGTAAATAACTATATATACTGTAAGTGAGGATGCATATTAAATTATGTAAAGCTTAAAGAAAAGACTGACCGAGGTTGTATAGAAGTGAAAATGTGTAGAAAATAACTAATGAAGTAACAAAAAATTGCTTTCCTAAATATTACCATCTGTGCTGAGATGTGTTTTCCTTCGGATGTTTTTTAATTACTATTTCAGTTTACTGGACTATGTTAAGTATAGCGTGCGTGGTAGGAGGTGAACTCTTAGTCCAAAACAGACAAGAGAATTTTTAGTACAAGCTACTTTTAATATGGAAAGATACTTCAGAAGCTCTAGTATTTTATAGAGGCCCAAAATGTGAGACTCAGGGTAGGAATTAAGTTCCTGATCCATGTCAAGATCTGAAGTTATTTTTCTGTAGGGGAGCAGTCAGCCCTTCTATATGTGCAAGTCACTTAGATTGGGAAGAAAAGGTGAGGGTCAAAACTAGGAGCTGTATCTGACTATGCCCAAGCCTGAGTGCACGTCGGTTTCTGTGTGTCTCACAGCGAGATGCAGCTTTGCATCGGCCTGAAGGTTTTGACCTGTCCTGTCCTTAGATTTCACATGGGCTCTTTGGTGAGGTAAAGCAACCAGACTGCAGCAGAGTCTGCTGTGGGTTGTGAGTTTCCAACGTGCTGCGTTGGTCCTCATAGCTTTATGCAGCTAATTTTGCCATAGTCCCGTTATACATCATCATAAATTAAACTAGTGCTGAGGTCAAAGGGCAGGAGCTCATGTGTAAATCAACATTCCTTAAATTCTTGTTATGTATTGGACGTTTGAGATCAGCTCTAACAAGCATAGTGCAAACAGTGGTTTAGTTTGTTGCGTACCACTGGGAAATGAAATGTCTTCCAAGTTCTTGTCACTTAAAATTTGCAGTGACATTTACTGCATTTGACGACATGTAGGAAAAAGAGTTTCCAATTAACCAGAACATCAAACACTGTAGATAGTGCAGTTTATTTTGGAGGCATGATATTCAGAAAGGTCAGTCTTTCAGTCAGCTAACCTCAGCCATTTGTAGTGTTTGCTGTGGCTAATGAGCACTTAGCTCGCTTAGATAATGGGTGCTCTATGCAGAGAAAATCCAGATGGGGTGTTGTAGTTAATGTATGTGGTGAAACTAGCTTTTGCCCTATAGATGTGCACTGGGGAGGTGGTGTATGAAAACTCTGTGTAGCACACTAGAAAAACAGAACTGCTGTTCTGCCCTAGGAACCGAACACCGAGAAGGTTTGCATCTTCTAGCGGGGAAAAAAGGTGGAGAAGAGACTAGATCATTTGGGTCCTTTCAGAGGAATGGTGATCTTGATATTTTTTTTTTTTTTTTTTTCAAGTCCTGATCTGAGGTTGAAGAAATCTAGGTTTAGTTTTTCTAGGTCTCACAGAGGAGTGGTTCTGTTTCTTGGCAGCTTCACCTTGTGTTAGGTAAAATGAGCGTGTCAGGACTTAGTCTGCCATTTGTGTGCTTAAGCTGTAATTTTGTAAGGATTTACTCGTGCTAATTTCACTCTTTCATGTGGTGGCTTTTAAAGAGACTTCAGAATGGAGGGGTCGCAGTTTGTCGCAGTAAAGACCTGTGTAAGTTACACTGGGAATACTGCTTTTTAAATATAAAGTACAAGGAGTTATATAGACCCTAATATTCATTGGAACATCGGTGCTTGTTCTCCCCAGTGTACAAATGTAAGATGTAGCGATGTAAAACATAGATTATTTCATCATGCTAGGAAGATCGAGCCAGTAGGTGATGCTCAAAATAGCTTACTACTTTTCATGTATGTTTAAAAAAGCAAGAATACGGTTTTTATTCCAATAGTGTAATACTGTGTGAGGCTCCGTTAGCAGCTATATGCAGGAAAGACGTGTGATTTTAAAAAATGTGAAAAAAAAATTGCACTGAGGTTTGGATGTGCTGGTTGGAATTTCCTCCTGAAAATAAGACGGAGGAAAAAGGGGATAAATCCGACGTTAAGAGCCAGAAAGCTCCCCACCCCGCTTCAGGCAAAAATTCTTGCTACGTTAGTGCTTCTGCTTAGGCTTGTTAAACAGACAGAGCCTTCTGTAACAGGGCAGTTGTTTTAAACTGTAGCATGGCAGTAGTTCCTTATAAAAGGCAGGTGGAAGTGTATTGCTGCATCCCACACTATAAACTTGATTTTGACAAAAGGCTGGAGGAAGGGTGGCAAAATCTCCTGATAGACTGATATTCTTCAGTTGCTTTAAAGGTTGCTGTTCATCAGGTCCAAAGAACTTATTACTTCCGCCAAAATGAATGGGAGCTGCTAGTCCTTGAATCGGGTTTGTTTCAGTGTCAGTACTGGACTATAGTATTACCATACTATCTGAAAAGAACCATTTGGGCAGAGCTTCCGTAAATGATGGTGTATTTACACCAAATTCAACCTCGAGGAAACTGACAATACGAAACTGGCCAGTGACTTTCTGTTTCTGCTCAAAGCTTTTGGTGTTTTTAGTGATCCTTAAAAATATTTGCTTTTTTCTATGTCCCAACAAAACCATGTTTTTACATTGTTCTAAAAAAGTTTTAAAATCTGCTCTACCCCAGTTCTTTCCTTTATAATTTTAAGTAAAACGTGACAGGGCAGTGATGGTTGTCAAGTGATAGCTCTTTGAGATGTTAATTCTTAATCCAGTCCGTGTATTTGAATACCTTCCAAGAAGGATGAGTATTTGGGAGTGCTCATTTGAAGGCAAATGAAAAAGAATTCAATATACTGCTTGGATCTTTGTAAACTTTACTTTTTTTTTTTAAATGTAAAGATTAACCACCTTCTTTGCTAACTATTGTTGCTTTGTTGCTTTTCATACTGTATTTGTTTTCCTCCTTTGAATGAAACTTCCTGTATCCACAGCTTCAGAGGGGTGTCCCGCCCTTGTAAGTAAAGTACTTAGTCAAGTACTTGTGATTTATTTGCTGCAAGCTGTGTATCTTCTGGTAGGCAGGATTTTACTTGTCTGCTTTCCATTGGGCTCTGTTTGATTGAATGGAAGGGTGGGAGCCTGTGTGTGTGTGGAAGGAACAGTGATAGTAAGAGGCCTGGCGGAAAGCTTGGGTGATTTGAAGTTGGTGGGAGTTGGATCGCAGGCCAGAGCAAGAGCGAGATAGTTGCCTTTAGTCTATGGCAGGAAATAAGAACAGGAACTTGGAATGGTGGAGCCTAATGTTGTCAGGCTTTTAGCTAAAACAGGCTTCCTGGGTCACAGTGCGAAAGAAATTATTTCTTGAATTAAATAGAGCTCTCTTCATATTGAAGTCATAGCAACAAAATGACCTCACACTGCAACTTTACTTCACCCCCCGCCCCGCCCCCCCCTCCTGCCCCCCCACCTCCCTTGTAGTTGTTGCTTTAATTTCCTACAATATGTTATTCTTGTTGTTTGGAAGCATGGGGAGGAGGGAGAGAGGGGAAACCAACCTGTGTAAAAATTAGCTTTGAGTTATTCCATCTGTGGACTCTTAATTTTGTCATGAAAACAGAGAAGCCTGGCAGGAAGCTAGCTTTTGACTGGCTTCATGTATCCTCTTGTCTGGAACTGGTTAAGGAAGTGTGGCATTTAGAATGAAAGCAAAAGCTTCATTTCTGGAACTCTGAGTGTTTGCCCAATTCTTTGACCATCTGTTTTTGTTGACAACCACCTCTTTGTGTTGTGCCAAAGTTTTTTTGGCTTTTATAATCTGTATGTGCATGTGTGTATGTGTGTACGTGGTGGTGTGGTTGTGTGTGTCTGCATGTAGATCATTAGGGTGCTACTTACTGAGTAAGACTGTGGGAAGTTGAAGGTGTAAAAGCAGTTATCTTGTGAGGATTGAATTACCAGGAGAAATAGAATGACTAATCCTGGCTTCTCTAAGAGATAATCAAGTCCTATCCATGTTGTTATCCTGTTGAAAGGCTGCCAACTTGGAGTAGCATTCCTTAAGTGGCTTTGGTTGTGTCGCAACTGTTTTGAGTATGCAAGTACCTGCCCCAAAAATCACTGCTGTGATTAACAGTACTGATGGAGAGCCCAGCTTCTGAATGTGAAGAGCAGATGGTTCTCTGTACTTCTTGGTGCTAGAGTGGGGGCCTGTTTGGTGGTGGTATCATGGAGGTGCTCAGTCACATTAGCCTTGCTTTGGCTTCACTTACCTTCCATTCCTGATGTCAGTTAGAGGGTAATTATTCATTCCCTTTATCCTTCGTATGCTAGTGATATTCGCTGTCAGTATATATTGGAGATGCACCACAGCCGATGATGTTCAGAACTCCATCGTGGAATCGCAAAAGCATTTTGAAATTCAGCTTCAAAACCTAGCATGAGACACTTGTGCTTCTTGAGCATGTTTGTGTGTTTCTAAACCTGCATCTTCTCTATATTGTAATAAAACTTTCTGTTTCCTTCTGAAAGCCTGATTGAGAAACAGAATTTTCTGTGTTGCTTTCCACATTTAGTTTTTCCAGCAGTGGCTTCTGAACTCTTGCTTGGCATGAGAGTAGGCCAGAGTAACATATATAGCCCGTGACAGCAGCAAAATGAGGCTAACAAATATCCTACTGAGGATGCAGTATGACAGCTTCATCCATCCAGCTGAATTTGCATTGTGAGTATGAAATAGCTGCGTGTCATGGGCCACTGCCATTGCACACAGTCATTTATTTAATAACTCAGTGCACAGACATTGAAGGGGAGCCATGCAACACACCATTTTGTTCAAGACAAATAAGAAATTAAGAGACGGCAGCGTTTAGAAAAGTCTGTTTTGTACTTTTCCATCACCATAACTTTTCAATGTTCAGCCAGGCGATGCCTCAGGTGTAAAATGGATTGAGTTTTTGTGAACAATGGCAAAGGTGTGGATTGTGGTGTGTCACAGACTGCTTCCCTATATTGTTTTCCTTTGTGCTGAATACGAAGCTGGCCTTGTAAAAATCAGCTTATTCCCTAGCAATATGAGGTACTGAAGTTAGTAATGCGGTTTGCACGAGAGGTTTTCTGGCACGTGAACCAGGTAGGTTAAACCTGCTTAAAATCTTGACAATTAGTTGTTCTTCTCAAAGTTAATTTGCAAAGTATTTAGTCTCTTTTCTAATTGATAGTAAAGATTGTTCCAGAAATGCCAAGTGCTGCAGTTCCATCGTGAGAATAACTAATGTTCAGTGATGTGGAGTGCCTTGAAATCAAGCTTTGTAAATATTCATCCAGAGAGGGGGAAAATGGAGAAACTGGAGCACTTGAAATAGGTAGTCGCTTCTGAAAATGTGTTCATAAGCATGAAAGAAAATGTTTCTGTCACTTTAGACATATTTTCAGGAATTGCCTTCAACCCGTGTGTTTTCATGTGCAAATTAAGTGTCTGAGGTGGATGAGATTTGTTGACTTGTACAAACACCTCTAGCGAGTGCTAGTGCAGTTGTGAATGCACAGCTCTGTTACTTCAAAACCAAAACTGGAGTTCTAAGAAGGCCAGGACTGAATTTTGGTAGGGCCAGTACATCATGCTGAGAGAAGGTAACAGTAGAAGTTCTGTTGATGCATAAACAGGATTTTTGGCTGTTAAAAAGATAAGGCAGGTTTTTAAATAAGAGTCCAGATGTGAAACTCCTAAATTCTTTGCAGGCACTTAAAAATAGAAGTTTCTCATTGTAATGGGAATAAAGGATTCTTAATTTTCTCATTGGTGCAGCCTAATTTCAACAGTAAGCTGTTGAACAACATTTCAGCTGTAAGAGTAAGTCATCAGACTAACTGGAAAGGAACACTAACAGTTGTCACTCCCCCTTAGCATCAGCAGTGCTAAAGCTTTCCGAGTGCTTTCCTCACAGCCAGGCCAGTTCTAAACCTTCAGTTCTTA
This sequence comes from Chroicocephalus ridibundus, assembly GCF_963924245.1. Taxonomy (NCBI): domain Eukaryota; kingdom Metazoa; phylum Chordata; class Aves; order Charadriiformes; family Laridae; genus Chroicocephalus; species Chroicocephalus ridibundus. The sequence goes on from NC_086288.1 coordinate 937,836, forward strand.
TTTGCAGAACCAAGCTGTGTGCATGAAATGTCTCCTGGGTTGCTTTGCTTAATAGCAGTTAGGAATAAAAGGGCCTCCTAAGTGAAGCATTCAAAGAATTCCTGTTCTCTGAGGCCTGTGGAAAGAGATATTTGAGTAACCAAAAAACACAAAGGGCAGAAGCTGCACAGAAGAGCAGAAAAAAGGCTCAAGAAAGAGGGATGACTATTTTGTTGTGTTGATTTTTACTGACATAACACAGAAAATACAGGTTGCTGTTATTTCTCCTCGTATTATTACCACTGCTGTGAGTACAGGATGGCTGCAGTGGTTACTACTTCGTTGCCCTCTCAGAGAAGGGCAGCCGAGTTGCAGGCTGGGTAGGTAAGCGACTGGGTAGGTAGGTTTAGGTAGTTCAGCAGCTGGTGTGTGAAGAGTGGGAGCTGCATGTGCAGCCGGAGCAGAGATGTGTGTGAGAAGCGCAAGCTAGTTAGCCAGTGTGGGGAAAGATGACTTTTCTCTGTACGTGTGTCAAATGCCCGAGTTGGGTTATGTTGTGTTTGCCAGCAGCTGGCATGTTACTGAGAAGATTCACGTATTGGCTGAACCACAGTAACCTGTGTGTCTGCAGTCAAATGCTTAGGCTGCTTAGAAATGCTGGAGGGAAGAAAAACTTGCAAGGAGGATTGGCCACTGGTGTGGTATTTAAATGTGAAATACATACATAGGGAATAACAAGAGCGTGTTCTGCAGCTTCTGAAACCAATACCGAGTAATTAGACAAACTGTCTCTTGGTATAAATGGATGCCACCTCATGGATTTCAGTGGCATATCATCTATTAAAACAAGCAGAGAAGATGTCTTGGAAGGCATGTAACAAAACCGAAATGCTCCATATTCAGTTGCATGTAGTTCTGTGTTGCTGTTACTGCTGTGACTCGAGGCCGGTGTGTATTTGGCCAGATAGCTGAATAGCTTAAAAAAATATCTAAAAGCACAAGAAAGTTAGAAGATACTCAACTGTCAAGAAACAAGACTGTAATTTAGCCTAAAACAAAGCCATGAGGAAACTCTAAGGAGTTCTGCTTGTTAGAATAATAGCTTATTTATCTGGCACAACTTGTTTGCGATTACAGATTCTTCCAAGAGCCGATTCCTAAATCGGAGAGCATTTGTATTGTATGTATTCTTTCAGTGGAACCATTTAAACCTTTTTCCTGCAACCATTGTTTTCAGCTTGCTGTCACCGGACTTAAGTCATCCACTCATTGCTGTAAAGGAATCCAGAGGCATTGTTCTAATCCAGTTTCAAATGTGGAATCTGCTAGGGGCTGCTTGCCTGCAGCACTTCATCCTGGTGCTTTAGCTTTTACGTCTGTTATAAGTGCTTTTATGTCCACTATAAGTGCTTTTACTGCAAACTGACCAGCTGTGGCCTTAGCAGGCAGTGAAGTCCAGCTTCCTCACCTCTTCAGATATGACTCAAGTGGCTTTACCTGATGCTGCGGTTGGGATCTCAGACGTAAAGATTATGTGCTCTGTTTGTACCACCTGAGCGGAGGTATCTTCCTGCATGCCTCATCCCCAAGAACCGCCTTGTGTCATACCAGTGCTGTGAGCATCGGGCCAAGTGTAGCTGACATCTTTGTTCTTTAATACAAAAGCCAGGGACAAAGCTGATCTCAGCTGCCAGCTGAAAGGAAACAAAAGCTAATGTGGGTCATGTCTAATGTCATTATTATACTGAGTTTCCCCTTCTGTACGGTTGCACCTTCCCTTTCACGACCTGCGTGTGTCTCGGGCATGTGCTATGTCAGCCTTCCTACCTTGGCCTGTTCCTAGTAGCTGTGCCGTTCCGCTGCAGTTACTTTGATTCATTGCTGTAGCAATGTGTATAGCTTTTGTGGTGAAAGGTGGAGAAGTATACTCTGTAGTAGATGGCAAGCTGCACTGGTGATAATTTTGGGGGTAGATTCGTAATAGCCCAAAGAAAATCAAATTATATTTTGCCCACAAAACAGATTTGCAGTTTCAGACAAGAGCTGTAGCAGTGTTGCTTTTGAGAAACATTTGGAAGAACCGGTCTGGCTGTGTTGTATGTTGATCTGGTGTAGTGCTGGCCTGTGGCACTGGAGTTCCTTGTTCGGGAAAATTTGGCTATGTTAACTGACGGAGATGCCTGACCTGTGGCAAAGTATTTTGTTGGAAAATATTTTCACTCTGAACCTGATGAGAAGGATCTCAGTGCCCCATTGCTTTTTTGATATGTTATATAAGGCTTACCACTTGAATATTTTTTTCCCTAGTTATCGCATAGGCACCAATTAGACCGCATCCTTGTATTTGAAACATAGGTTTAAGTTGGCAGGCAGTGTGTATCTGTAATAGCTTTGAAGAGTCTGAGCTATGGAAGTAACCTTTTACAATTCCTACTGCTTTGTGCTATGTAAAGGTTACCCAAGACATGCAAACTGGAGTTGTTTACTCAACGTGAAAGTTGTTGGCAGATCATACAGCCTTACCATTGGGTACCCGAGGTCTTAAATTGGCTTAGTAGGAGATGCTGATGAGGTGAAAATAAGTGAAATGGAGAAGCACGGTGTTTATGTCTTCTCACTTGGAAGGCTGTGGACCATCCAGAGGATTTTAGTTGAAAAACCTGCAAAAGCAGGATTGTTTTCAATAGATTTTGCAAGAAGAGAGCTACTTAAAAATGTAACCACAAATGCAGGGAAAAAATTATGTCGTGGGGTTCTCATTGCACTTGAGAAATTTGAAACGTCTCACTGGGTTGTGATACCATGGATAAGCAGAAGCAATAGCACTATTAGTTGTATCCTTATTTATTTAAGAACCTCTGGTTTAATCTGCCTGCAAAACAGTGGCTCTCATGGTAAAAAATGGAACACTTGGACTAGTTTCCAGCACTGACTTGCATTAGGATTAGTGCTGAAGATTTCAGCATCTTGTTTCTTATCCCTTCTCCCTCATCCTAGGAGAGCATATAGGAAAACATGTTGGTTTTGGAAACTACTTAGCTCTGTATGTATTTGATAGCAGTGTGAGATGGCTTTACCTGTAGGTAATGCTTTCAGTATGGTATTGCCTTTGAACCATCCACGTATGGTTTTGCCTCTTGACTAGTTTGGATGTAGTGCAGAGATGTTAGCACTGAGCTAAACTCTTGCCATTGTGTTATTTTTGTATCTCTGTAAACAGTGTATTCCTCACTATTTGGCTCTCTTATAGATTTGTCTTTCTTAACATTCAGCTTCTCTGATGACTATTTAATATTTTTTTTTTTTTTGGTGATGATGTCCTGTTTTGGTATTATTCTTTCCAGGTAGCTAATTTTTGTCAAGATTTCCAGTTTTCAGTATTAGTGTGACTCCACTGGTAGCAGCTGAGTATAGCTCATACCTTATGATAGCTATCCCTGCCTGGAACTAGCAAATGTCTTTTTTGGAAAGTGAGGGTATTAGCTTGGTTTCATAAAGTGTAGTGGACTCCTTGAAAGGCTTTTTCATGGTTGCTGTGGTGTGTTGGGTGTTATGGCGCCAGCTTGCCTGGCACCTGCAGCCTGGAACTGGGAAGGTTCAGATCCTGACAAGTTGGTTTGTTTCGCAGTTTCTTATATACAAACTCTTCCTGTAGATTGGGCAGGTGGAAGCACAGTTCTTTTCCCTTGCTGATGTCGACACCTACCCAGATTTTCTAAAATTAACAGCAAAAGCTAGTACAAAGTATTGAAAATGGAGCAGTTCTTTTGAGATGTGTGGGACTGTCTCAAGTCAGAAGGAGTTAAAGTGCAGAAAATTCTGCTTTGAAGGAGGAGGGTCGGCTCAAAGGCCTCTTGAGCTTCCTTCCAGCTGTAATTTCTGAAATGTATCAGTTTATTTTGAGCATTCTTTGTCCTGAAGACAACATCAGAGATTGCTGCTAATCCTGGCCAGAAGGCTTGTTTCTGTTAGCAGAAATACTGCTTTGCATTTGCTAGGTGTTCTGTGGTATATTGGAGAGGTTGCTTGTTTATCAAGGATCAAAGAAGTCTTCAGGAGTTGAAACCTCCATTTCTTCCAGAAGGATTAAAATTATACCAGTATGTGAGGATTTTTACAATTTTGATGAGAACTTTGTATTATTATTTACCTATGCCATACTGTGTATTGTCATGAACTGTGTGATCTTGTTAATGATTTTTTTTCTGTAAGTTTTAGACTAGATTTAGAGTAGATGGAGTAGATACGTTATGGCAGATCTAACTACAGCTCAATTCTGGAACGCATGGAGCACTTAAGTAATGTGGTGTCCTTGAATGCGGGAGTAGCTTGTTGAGTTGGGCAGGACTGTTCGCGGTCTTAGAAAGTGCCCGGCTGGGAAGAACAGGGCAGTCGACAAGCTGGGTTAGGTGGAGCAAGGCATTTTGTGTTAGGTGAGGAGAATGTAGGCAGCGGGGGTTGTAGGAGGATTAGCAGCATCAAAAGACAAAAGCCTACCTATCTTCTTTGACTACATAAATGAAATTAATGCAGAAACCTCCGTTTACTGTATCGGTTATGAATGAGTACTAATATATGACAAGAGAATGCTGATGAGCAAATGAATTTAGGGGAAGCCACGCGAATCCTGTCTCTAAAGTTCAAACTTGTTGATGAAGCATCCCAGGTTTCTGTGTTGGTAAATAGCCTGATCTTTCAGGTAGTCTGATATGGTGGTGGTCTGCTGCTGCTAAACGAAAAAGCCTGCCGCTTTGTACCAGTGGGACACCGCATGTTGCGCTCTTGGTACAAATGCAGTTTCTTTGTAGCTCTTAAGCGGTTAAAACAGTTTGAGGTGAAACACTAGAGTTGGAGTGGTTTGATTTAAGAAAAAAAAATGTTAAAACTGCTGTTACAAGCTAGAGGGGAATATTTGAGCAAGTGGATAAATAGAAATGCTCTTTCGTTTGCTCTTTTTCACGCTTTTGTGTGTGGTAGATAAGTATAGGGCAAATTATACATTTATATGATGCGCTCATGCTCCACATCCCTTGAATCCATCTGTAAATGTAGAGCTGTTGCCACACATCGGTTCTATATGCTGCATATTTTGCAAACAGCTACACCTACTCACAGACAGTATGAGGCATTAGGGCTTTGATTTCAGGATGCTGTATGTACTTGGAGCCTGCAAGCTGTGAAACTGCAGTCATTCCAAACCTGACTCGGCTGACTTGGCTGAGCGTTAGCATTAGAAAATACTACCAAGGCGTGGGGGGGAAGGGGCAGCTGCTCTCTGTTGTGAATGGAGGGCTTAATGGTGAAGATTTTATTAAGTTGCAAGGCAAGCCACAGTCAAAACTGCAGTCCGGGGCTCTTGCCATGCGTGCGTGGGTGTGTGCATGGAGATGAAGGCAGGTGTAAACTCTCTTTGGAAAAATTGTAGCTCTCCATCTATGCTGTGTCCTATCAGAATATTTATCTAGGTTGGTTCTGGTTTCCCCCCTCCATGTGATGTGTTGTAAGAATAAGTGTGTGTTCCCCATCCTCCCTCCCTCCCCTTCCCTTCCCCACCCCCCCACAAGCTGGAGGGCCAGAAGGTGGGGTGGTACCTCAGGATAATGGTAGCAGAAGGCGAAGGAGGCAGACAGCTGGCAAGTTCTGCCCCAATATGCTTCTCTGAAAGAGGCAAGGAAAATGCAGAAGATGTGATGCCTGAATGGCTCACTTTGCAGCAAAAGGGAAGATTAAAAGTAAAATTAGTTAACATCTTGCTCATTTCAAACCGCCACAAGCCAGCTTTTTGCTCCCTCCCCCCCTTGCCTTTTCTCTGTGGCTTTATTTTCTGAGAGGAAGGAGAGAAAAGGCAGGGAATCCTGGGACTTTGCAGAAATCCGTGTAGTGAGCAGCACTTTTAAAAGACTACGCTCTTTAGGTAGTCTTCCTGTTAGCTCTATAAGTCATCTTTATGAGACTAGGCAACTGGAGCAGAAAGGCAATCGGCCGCATTCCTCTACCAGAAGATTTCATTGGCTGTACTAATTCAATGTTACACAGGTGTTTGAAAGCCTGGGGTAGGAGGCAAGCCTGAGGCAAGGGAAAGTGTTCGGTTGAAAAAGGAACTTGTTAAGGTCACCTGAGTCCTCACTGGGATGTTGAGTAAGGGAGGTCTTGCTGCTGTCTACAGCTGCCTAACGGGACAGCGTAGAGAAGGCAGAGCCAGCCTCTCCTGGGAGGTGAACGCTGACAGGTGCGACGGACAAGGTGGAACACAGGAAATCCCAACTAGATATAAGGGAAAAATTAATTCTTTGCGAAGAGTGGTCAGACGTTCGAACAGGGACCCGGAGTGCTGCTGGGATCTCCGTTCCTGGACGTTGTCAAAACTTAAATCAATAATACCGTATTGAAAAGGGACATGTGTTTTTACTTCACCAGCTACTGCTTCTTTTTACAGCCTGACCATCACATCCCTTATTTGCAGGGAGCTCCAAGGGTCTGGTGGTACCGTTACTGCTGGGAGTGGCACTCCGAGTACACCATTTCTTTGTGCCAGTGGTCTAGGTGATCGGGTCCAAGTCATTTCAGGGTTCAGCTTCTGTGTTGTGTGGACAGCTGCTTTTTTGAAGAGGTTTTTGTTCCATCCAAGCCAAACTCAATGGTATGTTGTGGTGGTTCATTTTAGACAATGCTGTTCAAGCAGAACTTAAGTACTCAATAAAGCAGATGCCTGCTTGTTGAACACTGGGGTAGCAGAGGCTAAGTGTTGACTAGACCCCTTCTAGCAGCAGCGGTGGGGAGTTTGCTCTCCCGCTTGACTTACTCAAATAGGCATGAGAAACTTGTCGCATGTGTGAGTTCAGAACAGTAGATATTTGGTTCTGAGTGGTTACTGAATACCTGCAGAGTCCGAAAGCTTTGCTTTGTTGCAAAGCAATGGACAGGAATAGGGGAAATAATAATGTTAATCTTTGCCATCTCCACTGGAAATAATGACTAACCAGCCTTAAATGCGTACAAAACACTTCTTTTGTATAAACTTCAGTGAAAGTACAGCTAAATGATCGTGCAATAATTGTAGAAACACATCATTTTTATTACAGCTGATGTAGTTGAAGGTAGTTCTTTTGGGTAGATGTTACTGTTAGTTAACTGGACAGAAACAGATAGATACCAGTGCAGAATGCTTTTGAAAATTACTCTGTTAGAAACGCCCCACATCCACCTATCAGTGCTTTCAATACAAACCAACACTACCAGCAATTCGGAGTTGGGGAATAACAGCTTCCAAAAGCTGTTTAGTTGGTTACTGCTCGTTGCAGAACTTCTCATGCTGACTTCTGAACTATCTGGTATGGATTGCTGTCGCAGATTGGATTCTGTTCCAGCTGGAACGTAGCCCTGATCCAGCTCTGTAATTCTTGCACTGGACCAGAGAACTGTGGGAAAGACAACAAATAGTGAAGTTAATTTATATGCTCATTTTTGGGCGTACTTCTCTGAGGCGCTTATCATTCTAGCATAGACCTTTATGAGTGACAGGGTGATGGTGCTCCTTTGTGTAAGCCTTATTTCTGCTGCAGCCCAGGGGTGATGCATAGTCCATACTCCCCTGATGATGGCTTTAAATGCTTATGGGCTTGTAAGCAGGGTTTGTACCCAGGAGCTCTTGTCCTTAAACATTTGCTGGTAGCACTGGGTTGTTAATTGTTTTTCTCTTTCTGAATCTCTTAAATAAGCCAGATTGGAGTGATTGATGGCATTAGGGAATACCAGAGGTAGCTCTAGTGAGGCTTCCTGACCTTGTTAAAGTGATAAGTATGAAAAAGATTCTGGTCCTTCAGCTATGTTATTCGCAGTTTTGGCCCTCTGATACTTTTTGAGTCAGTGTTGATGTTTCTTGTCAATAGCCCTAGCTACACTGAATTTTCTTATATATGGCAAATTGCTTTTTGAACCCCTGCGAACTTGTGGAATCTGCAGGGCCTTACAGAATGGGATTCTATTGCTTGTCCACGTGCAGTGAAAAAGACGCTGGGGATGCATCTAGGTTGGCAGTACTATCTATACTAAGGGCTTGAAAGCTCTGTGGTAGTAGTGAGGAAGCACTGTGTTCTAATGATTTGGTAATTTTCTCTTAACACACAGAACCTCAGTTCCCTGGGCTGTGTCCTTGTGTCACTTTGACTGAAAGCATTCAAGTATTCTGTCACTGTTGTTAGGGCCTTATGGCGGTTTTGCTGATGACTCAAATGATGTGTCTAAGGTGGTCTGTAAGCAGTGTGTTTTGGCTGCTATGTTTATGTGGCGGTTGTGATATCAGGATGAGTAAAAGTAAAGGCTTGTGTCACCTGAAGATGACTGTATGTGGTAGAGATGGCTTTGGATTGCCTAGTCAGCTACCTGTGTGTGTGTTTTTTTTTTTTTTTTTAACTGTGAACTCATTCGATGCTCTTGCTTTTTCTCTTGCCTGCCTCTTATCCTCCACCTGACCCAAACATAAGAATATGTGAAATTCAGTTGGAGTGTTCCTTATTTCATGTATTTGCCTGTTTACCTCTAATGGGGTGGAAAAAAAAGTACATTAATGATGGAAAGTTATGTAGTGCTGCATGGAGTTAATTGCTTCTAATCACTGCGTACATCCATCTGGTTTTATGGTAGACAACAAACCTCTTCATTGGATTTGCTCATTAGACATACTGTAAATCACAGAGGTGCTCTGGCATTTTGCATATTGTGCTCCCATTAGCTAGACTGCATTTTCATATAGCCGCGAACAAAGAATGGTACTCACTGGGACGTGGGTAGATTGGTTGAAGTCTCTGCTTGGGAATGCACCAGGGAATGATCCCTCTTAAGTTCCCTGTAAATAAATAAATAAAAAAAATAAATAAATAAAAATTGGCAGCTGACTGTCTGTTAGGTTTAGGTGGAAAAGCACGCGGGAAAGCTGTCAGGCTCTTAGTGCAGCAGCATGGTAGCTCTGCACAGCCGCAGTTAAGAAGAGTTCAGATGGACTTTTCTGTAGCAGCCCCAGTCTTCCACGGCTCAGAATGTGGGGATATAAGAAGTCCTCGGGCTGAAGAGAGACACATGTCATCTTGGGCTGGGGAAACAGTGTAATTAAAGGCATGAGTTGGTAATTCTTAAGGCGGAAGAACAGATTCCAGCTCCATTGACAACTCAAAATGGACCTAATGCTCTCTGTGCTTTTTCTTTTTTTTTTTTTTTTTTTTTGTTCAAGAAGGTTTTCCTTGTCTCCGTTCATTCTGGCAAGGGTCAATCCTAAGTAATTCACGAGGAGAGAGGGAGATAAGGACTGTTTCAGCTCTGAATAGCCTGCTCAAGTTGAAGTTGTTGCTGAGTTGACTACTGTAACCTTGATGAGGGAGGCCTGTTTCATGGAGCAAAACAACTTTCTAGGTGAATAAATTCCCTTTGTCAGCTAAAAGAAGACATCAGACCTACAGTTTGTGTTGTGTTCGCATGATTTTGGGAAGCTGCTTTTGCTGCACATAGCAGTCAAGTGCTGTAAAAAACAAAAATTTCTTGCATGAGGGTACAGGGAAAGGAAAGAGTGATGAGTTCTGCAGGTTAACTGCCCAACAGTATTGTGAAGAAGTTTGTTTTAGTTAGCTGAAGCACTTAATTTTTTTTAATCTTTGATTGTTCCAGTATATATAAAACAGCTAAGAATAACTTGTTCATCTTTTTGAAGTTCCACACTGGGTCACTTGATTTCCTGCTTTCTGATTAGAACACGAATGAACGTTTAGTCTTTCCTGAAAAAGTATCTTTTCTGACGCTTTAGTTTGTTTTAGGCATCCCCAGTAGTCTTAAGTTCTGTGATGCTTTTTTTTTTCTATAGCCTAATGAGATGTAGTATGATACATCATTGCTGTTACGCTTGCAATGAGCCATGTTAATATCTTGGATATGGGATCCACTTTGGTCTATGAAAATCTCTCCTGGAGGACAGCATTTGCCTTTCTCCTTATAGAGGACGGGCACAAACAGTGCCTTATTTTCCTCCGTCCACCCCCTCCTTTCCTACATATGTATATTGGTACACGTGTCTTCTGTCAGGATCTCTTGCCTTCTGCTGGCAATGAGTGCTGTGAGAGCAAATAAAAAACTGACGGCAGCTTCTTTTCCATCAGGTGTAGGAACACTGATCAGGGTGGCATAATAATTGCTCTTTATATACAGTTTGAAAGTACAGTCATTTGTCCTGGTGGCATCTCTTTGGGGTACCCCATCCTCAAAAAGAATAGATTTAAAAACTTACTGCAAATGAGCTTCTCATTTTTGTTTGTGTCAAATAAGCGAGTTGTGTCAAAGAAGAATTTTTCTCTTTTGATGTCTTTATAAGAAGGAAGTAGCATTTGTGAGAGGTCTCTGCTCCTCTTTTTCGGGAAAAACATAAATAATTACCTAGAGAAACTACCTTATGCAGATTCAGAGGTGCACTGTTTTCCAGCAGTCGTGCAGCCCTGCCAAGCTCTGTATCTGGTGCAGCGTGATGGATAGATGTGGTTTGATGAATGGCGTGTGCCTGGACACCCTATTAGAGCACATTCACTTCAGGAAGATTAATTGTTTCAGATAGTGCCGGCATCTTTCAGAACTCAACATTTTCGGTTTATCTATCCATCTTCCACATCAAGTATGGCATTGTATGCTCAAGTCAAAAAACATAAGGGTAAATTAAACGCTTCTTACAGATAGATGGAGGCTTTGACTGTCTTCTGTAGCTCCTGTTGCCAGGACGTTGTTGTTTTCAACACAGAAGACAAAGGAGCCCACAGGAGCGTTGGTCTTGGATAGAAACTTCTCTGATGCATTCCTGTTAATATATTGTTACTGGGTTTTTTTCCTTAAATCCTGATACTCCCAGCTTTTTGCTTTCTCAACACTCACAGCAGGTGGCAGCCTCAAGCACACAAAACTACGAGGCCAGTGCTGTCGAAATCCCGAGGTCAGCTTTCAAACCATGATAGTAAAGAGGTAAAAAAAAAAAAAAAAAGGTACCTGAAAGAGCATTTGCTGCTTGAGTTTTTAACCGTTCAGGGTTTTTTTGAGGCTTTTAAGGAACTGCCACCAGGAGAATGGGCAACTTGTTGATTTTATTTATTTTTTTTTTTTTAAATTACACTGGGGACTGTTTTACCATCCTGTGATTCTAGAAGCTGATGCATACAGCACAGTTGTAGACGGCATGAAGCTCATGAGTCTCCACTGAGGAGTGGAGACAGAGACTGTAGGCGCTGAGAACCCTGGTAGTTCCTTCCAGCAAGAAATCCGTAGGTGGAGAATTTTGGAATGGGTTGGAATAGGGTGGTGAGGTACGCTGGGAACAGTAAAAGATGGAGAACAAAAAGGGACTAGTGCCTAAGGCACACGGAACCCACCGCATGGATAATAGCAAGTGAAAAAGCTAATCTGGTCACCAAATAGTGGCAATGCGTTGTATTCCATATCCCTCTTGGCCCTAGGTGTTTCTTAATAATTGATTAGCTGTCAGAAAATTTGCATGCACAGGCTTGCTGGTTGTGTTCGCTTATGTATGCATCCCCCGTCCTGGGACACTCTGGCCTGTGGAATGGGGGAAGCTGACTGGGGACTCTGAATGTTACGCACTGCTGTTCTGAGGCGCAGACGTTTGGAAAGGCAGCTCGCTGTCATGTTCGGTGCCATGCGTTGGAGCAGAGGAGAGAAGCCTTGCTGCAGTGCGTGTATCTACAGACATTCAGTGCCTTCTCTACCCTGGCTGTACATTTTTGTAGAGGCAGGGAATTCGAGGGGTGACGATTGGTAGCAAGGGCCGCTGGCTGGCAGAGGCGGATAAAGAGGAAGAAAAAGAAAGCAAAGTAGGAAGGTGAAAACATTGGGGGAAAATAAAAGGGACTAGGAATGCTAAATGCGTGATCAGGTGACTTGGGCTTCAACCCCTCGTCTGTGGTTTGCACCTTGGCAGCTGATTTGATGGCTGATCTGGGACTGCTTAGAGCCTCAGCTAAGGAAGTAACGTAAGCCCCCAGCAATCCTAAATCCAGACCTTATCTCCTCCTTTGTTAAATGTATGAGAAGCTAACAGGTTGGTAAGGCTCCAGGAAACTACACAGGGGACAGAATGGTGTGGGTGGGGGCTGATGCAAGTTTCAGTAGCACCTCTTGCTCCCAGGTAAATGTTTTGAAAATCCAGCTCTTTCACAGGGATTGTAAAACAGCTGTGGGCAATCCTGTAGGATGGGATGAGGATGGGAGGGGAAGACAGCAGAAGACCTGGTTGTGGGGTTGGTGATATATTCCTTTTTCTTATGGCTCTGCGCCTGTCTGACAGCTGGCTAGTTGGTTAAGACAGTGGAATTCCATGTAGGCCTAAAGACAATGACAAGATCTAGTAATAAGTGAGGCAGCCTGAGGGAGACGTGCTTGAGAGAGAAGTGAGGTAGTCATAAGAAATGGTAGTAATCATTTTGGAAGAACTGGGGCTTGCAGCCAGACTGTGACAGCGTATGGCTCGCGTGCACACCAGACGGCAATATTCAGTGAGTTCTCTGGTTGTGCTCTGCTATTCCATTTTGTATATCCAACTCTCTCCCTGCCTTCACAAGCATGAGATTTTCTCTTCCACCCTGGCCTAGAAGGATCACAGGGCAACACATAGGGAAAAGCTTGTTCTTTGAGTACCGAGAGAGTTTTGAGCTGGTGAACACTTTGGAAAATCAACCACTTAATGAGTTGCTTTACTAGTAAATGAATATTGGGGAAGGTCCCCACGTGCGTAACGGAGTCCATGTTTTGATACATAATCCAGAATAGGGTAGGGAAGGACAAAAAGTTGGGGCATCAAAGGTTTGCAAATAATGCTGCAGATTCTGTATCGTGATTTTTCTGGCCAAGCTCATTCTCCCAGCCAAAGGCATTCAATATTAACATCCCTCCCGGGTTGCTGGATTTAGCAAAGCTCTGGAGTTCCTTTTTTTTTTTTCCCTTTTTTTTTTTTTCTCCTGTCCGCCTGTCAGGCAGTCTGGACTTTTGGAGTGAATTCCTCCTGCTTCTGTGTGCGGAGCTTCTGAGAGATTGCTGCCTGCGCTGATGTGATGTCCCTGTCCCCTGCTCCTATTACATGCGTTTTCAGTTTAATAATTGTGTGTGGATGGCAGAAGCGATGCCAAAGCTCTGCGCATCCAAAGTCATTTGGTGAAGGAGTCCATTATGATGGTGGCTTGCAGTGATAAATTCCCTGTGCTGGTGGCAGCTCACAGCAGCCTCCTCTCGTAATGGCATTCTGCTCTTGTTGGCAGGGATCCCTGGCCAGGAGACACTGCCCTGAAATAGCAGAAATGATGAGAACAACAATAGCTAGGCAACTCTGTGAGACCAAAAAATTATGGAGGAATTTGACTAATTCCTTTTCTGGGATTGCTGTGTTTAAAGAACTTGCAAAGATGATGCTAACCAGGTGTCTTGATGTCCTCAAGGCAAAAAAAAAATAAATGCAATGGACTAAAGTAAGAGCTGCATTCCTATGCATGAGGGGCTAAATAAAGTTTTCAAGAGTTGATTAAAGGGATGTATGTACTTTGGTGTCTTGAACTTGTAGGAACCACACGCTAACACTTTGAAGGATTTGTGCCACAGTTACGTTAATCTAATTAAAGCAGTACAAGCTGCTTAGCATGGACCAAAATTAAGTAGGGTCAAGTCTTATGCTAGTATTTAAACAATATAGTTAGTTTTCTTGATTATTATTTTATATCCTGTTATCCGTAGTGGAAACAGTTTAGTATAATGGGTAAAATACTGTTAAGTGAAAATCCTGATATACCAGTACTGTTACCAAAGACAGCAAGTATGTTCTGCAAGAGATTCATACATGAGAAGCAGTTCCCCAGAGAATGGCTGAAGGACAGGTTTATGCATGGACCGAAAGGTTTGATGAGAGACCTTTTCTTTCTCCCTCTCCTTTGTTTCTTATTCAGTCCAATTGGCTCAGAATCCGTAGTAGTAATCTGCTTTAATTTATGCAGTTAGTTTTTTAGTTTACAGACATATGAACATACAGAGTTCCGTAAGGCAAATGAAAATGCAGTTTTAACTATCAGGAAATAGTTAATACTGAGGAACTCATTAGATATCAGTCAGTCATAGGGTGTTACGCTGCCTGTTTCCTAATTATTAATTTTAATTGTCTGCTTATCTATTTGTACTGCATAAGTGGTGGGGAGCCCTTGCGCAAACCCAGACCCCAAGCTGTGAGGCGCTGTAAAAAGGACAGTCCCGCCTGCTGCGGAGCTAACAATATGGACTGGCTGATGTGACAAAAATAAGAGTCAGTGGCTGTTAGCGCCGACATCCGCCTGTGCTAGCCTTAGAAGAGAGACCGGGATTCAGTTAAGGGAACAATGGAGTTCCCTTGCTGACGGTTTTCTGCAGGCTTGTTACCTGATCCCCGTGCAGTGCGCAAGAGAGCTGAAGAATTAATCATTTCGTCAGCTACTTTGTGTGTTTTTAAAGAGCGTTCTGTGCACAGCTGCAGAGCAAAGCAGGCGCACTTTTTTTGCTAACCGATTTATTAAAAGTGTGGTTATTTCTTTCAGTGGGTTGTTTGCAAGTCCCTTGCTCCTCTGTCATTTGCCCTTGGCTGCAGTATAACCATAAAACATTTACTGCAAAGCCATGAAGAATCCATATGTCCATTTGATCTGTCAGGCCACCAAGAAGCCAGGGCTTGTGGGGTAGCATAAGGATATCTGAAGGTGACACATGCTGTCGTTTGATGAACAGAGATGCAGAAGGGGATTCTGGCAGCCACTACCTTGGCCTTGACAACTTGTGATGGTGACCAGGTGGGGTGTGTTATCTTAATAGTCTGGAGCTCTTGTGAATTATTTGCTGATAGATGTAAACAGCTGTTATTCTTGGTAATGGAAAGCAATTAGAAACATCTGTACTCTTGGCGATGAGTAATGCCTCCCATCTTCACTGCTCCCAAGTGCCAATTGGAAATAACTACATCATCAGGATGGGGCTGGCAATTCTACACCGCATTATGGACTGATGATTAGTACTGAGCTGTGAAGAACAAGAGGTGAAGCGCAATAGAATGAGCCCGTACCTGTGCTTGCTTGGTGTTTGTTTCCCCCCTCAGGAGAAGCAGAGGGAAGCTGCGGCTCTGGTTATGCAGGGAGAAGCAAGGTGCTTAATACTTATCTGTCAGTCTTGAGGGACCTTGATGTTCGGGAGCCTTGAGCTGTTACGGCTTCTGGAGCTGTAAGTCAAGATCAGGTCATGGTGGAATGCTGTACTGAGGTACCATTCCACCATGACTGGATGAAACTGCACGTGTCTTTGGTGCCCCAGCTGAGAGCGTATGCCTAGATTTTGGGGGGCTTGCTGGCAGCTGGGGTAGAGGTGGTTGGTTTGGAGGCAGTTGAATAGAGAAAAAGCCAAGAGAAACAAAAGAGCTGAGGATCTGTCAGTTGCTGGTAAGGCTTCTCGGAGAAATACCTGATTCTCAGAAGACCCTGGCAACAAACAGTAACTAATGTCAGCTAAGTATATTGTGCAGGGCAGCTTTTTCGGCTCTTTGGTGACTTCTGAGGTGTATTGTTTAGGCAAACTGGGGTGAAGTCTTTTACGTTGTCTTTATTCTTCATTGTAAATTATGGAAAACTCAATTATGGCTGAATCACAAGATGTCACACTTGATTTTCCCAGTTGGGGCTAAATGAGTAGTATTTATCAAAACAAAAAGTAGGGATAATTTAATATAAAATCCATAGCTTTCAATTCTTGAATGTGTAATGTTTATTCACAATTTTTCATTGGCTCTGGAAAAAATAAGCAGCCAAAAAGGCTGCAGAATCTTTATCGACAGAGTTTAACACTTGCAGAGTAAGATCTTCTTTCGGAGGAAGGATCATTTGCAATACTCAAAGTATTTGTGATGAGAAGTTACTGCCTGAGCTGGATAGGTTGGCAATGTTTAGTCTCCGATGGGTGTTTTTTCCACTTTTATTTCACTATTTGTTTTGTCTCCATTATTTAAAAATAAAACAAAAAAAGGGTCGATCAGACAGCATTTTACTT
Organism: Chroicocephalus ridibundus; assembly: GCF_963924245.1. Taxonomy (NCBI): domain Eukaryota; kingdom Metazoa; phylum Chordata; class Aves; order Charadriiformes; family Laridae; genus Chroicocephalus; species Chroicocephalus ridibundus. The sequence goes on from NC_086288.1 coordinate 953,895, forward strand.
CACTTGTCCATTTGTTAACTGCAAAGGTACCTTTTAGTTCCTGAGAGTTCCTCTCAGCTGTTCTTAACAAGAGGTAATTTTCAGAGTCAGAGTTCTGTGTGTCAGTCTGTTTAGTCAAAGACCAGCAACTCAATTTTTCCAATAATACGAATGAAGGAATTACATAGCATTGTATTCTCCTTTTAGATCAAGATCGTATACATCTTAATTTGTTTTCTTACAGTGGGGCAAGAGTGTATCATTTTCTACTTTCCCTGGTTTTAAAATGAATAATCAAATGGTATATTTCCTAGCTATAGCATCCCTGGTTAATAAATTACAGGTTGCTCTTGGAAAGGAATTAATCTGATTTGAGTTCTTTAATTCTAGTTTAGAAGTTGAGAAGAAGAATTAGTATGGATGCAAGTCTTTGAAAGGGGCAGCAGAGCAGTACAGCAGGCTGTTTTTCCTTTTCTTCCTGTATTAGTTCGTTCTCACAGGCTGAGTGGGTTAATTCTTCCTTTCCCCTCACCCACCCCTCACAGAAATGAAGGAAAGCAGGGAAGTAATTAACACGTAAGACAGAAAATATGAAATACTGTTCTGTGCAGAGGCATTTCATGCTTAACTAGTTTCATGAGAAGGCCGGGGTGCCAGAACAATCATTAATTAATATGTTGTAAGAAGAAAAAATAGATATCTTATGCAAGGTCAGAAGCATTTTGTGGCTTTATGAGGGAGAGAATGGTGCTGAAACATGTGATACTGGCAAAATGCAGAAGCGGTAGCTGGGGGTTTATACCCATTATTTTGGGAGTGGATGCCTGCAAGAATGCATGTGTGGATGTTACGGGAACGTGCCGTTATCTTGGTGCTGCTGGCTAGGCCTTCACGGATGCAGCAGCGGCCTCTCCTCCTCCGGTTGCTGCTGAGGTGGTTATTTCCTAAGCGCTCTCAAGTATTTGAAAGGTCACTCTGGGAAGTGATGCTAGGCAGGCAGGCAGTCTAAATTCTGGCTAGAACATGAGTCATTCTTGTCCTCCTTCCCAAAGCGTAATAGGGAGAAAACTGTACCAAAGCTGTAAGGAGTGAAAGGGAAGGTGAATGTGGATTGTTTCCTTGTTTTAAAAATACAAAAGAATAATTCTTCAACTACGCTTTAACAGAAAGAGGCCAGGAACATGTTTAGGTGGGCTTCCCTTATAGCTCATATTTGTTTGAAAAGCAGTTCTGTTGAATGCAGTTAGCAAGTAGGAGGCTGTGTTCAGGGCAATTACAGACCTGCAGCTCATTGCTGTGAATGATTTATTTTGGGCTTCCACAGGGGGAAGCAGTCATGTGGGGAAATAATTTGGCCATTAAGCTTTTTAGGGTTGAGGAAAACCAGGAGAAATAACTTCCGCATGCTGTATCTTCACACGTAGCAGGGTAAAATTCCCTTGGTGTTTTGCAGTGCTGAGCTGACCACGCAGGGAATATTTCAGATCCTGAAGTGAGTAAAAGGTGGTCTCTTGGCTTTGGGGAGTAATGAATCAGCTGTAAGGAAGAGGGAAGCCTTCAGGTTTTGTTGTTCTCTGCTGCCTCAGAGCTGGGTGGGGTGCCACAGAGCTGGGTGGGTGCCTCATTTGTATCCACCCCTTGTGCCCAAGAGTTCCTTTAGGTTCCAGTGGGAGCTAGCAAAACGACGGTTTCATGCGTCTTCATTTTGTAAATAAGTGTTAATGAAAAAGGGGGAGTGGAGGAGGTGGAGCTGGTCCTTTGGGTAGGTGTCTTGGAGCAGCAACTTGTTAATGTTCTTCTCTAAGCCTAGGGAGGCCGTGATATCGCTGCGCAATGATGTGTGTCAGTAATGGATAGAGAGGTGGGTGCCAGGTAGAGTGAAGCATGCGAGGAGGGGCAAACCTTTCTCTAACTATGCACCTGGCTCTCGGTGGGGTTAGAGAAGTTGGAAAGGAGACAGGCAGTGTTGGGGAAGAGCACAACTTGTCTGAATTGGTGTGCCTATCCCAAGTGCTGGGGTTTGATCAGTGCTGCTGTGATTGTACGCAAAGTACCTGTGCTGGATGAAGGATTATGATGGGCTCCAATCGCTGCGTTTTATTTTACGGATGTCATAAAAAGGCATTCTTCAAACCTGTTCATTCCTCTAGTGCTGCTTTTCCAGATGGGAATTACTGGGCAAGATTCAGTGAAATCTGCTTCTATGTTACTAAACAGAAAAGAATTACAGTAACCTTTTCTAATCTTTTCATTTCAGGTTTGATTTACCTGCTATACTTTGATCGGAAATCTGTGTAGTTTTACAGGATTAGGTATTTTCATGTCCAGTTCTGGAATGAGTGTAGTACATAAAATGTTCTATGATTACTGTATTTTGAAAGCTAGGATTAACCTGTGATTCTTGATTAAAAAGATATTGTACGGAGATTGGGGGTGGGGGTGGGGATGGGGCATTTAAATCCTTGCCTAGTTGTGTGTCTCCTCTTGCTTGGAAGAAAGCAAAAATGAAGCGATTTCCCAGGCAGCATGCTAACAGCACAGAAATTTGGAAATATGGAAGGTGGAATTGTTTTACTTAAACACTTCTGAATTTCCTGGTGAACTGTCTGAATGGTTGGTAGCAACCAGGCCTTTGTTTACTGTGTCCCTGACTATTGGAAGATAGCAATGCTGAATCTGTGTCTGTGTTGCCTTTGAGGATGGAGTCAGCATCCTCTGAGTTAGGAACTCTCAATATCTAATTGAAAGCCCCTCATTAAGGCTGAAGCTGAATCGGGTTCAGCAAGTAATATCAAAAAGCCAGGCTTTTGCCAGCCCTTTTTTTCCACCTTGGTGCAAAATGGCAGAAAAAGCATCTCTAAAACAGCAGGCAGAGGAAAAATGCAAAGGGAAAACACAATTACACGCCACTGAAGGTAGGATACAAGGGTGGATGCTTGCCTCCTACACCAGCGTGATTGAGCTGGATATGCCTCTGGATAGAAGAAGTGCTTCCAGAAGACAAATGTGCTTTACAGCACAGTAGCTTAATGATCCACATATTTTATGTATATGCATATGTACATTTTACACGCATATATATTAAAAAAGCCTGAATGTCCATATTGTACATAGCATTTTCTTCAACCTAGTAGAGAAGTGTTTGGACTACTACATGTGTTTTACATATAAATAAGGAATAAATCCACATAATTTGCTGTATTTAAATGTAAACCTAAGTCTGTCTCAAAGTCTTTATCGATTCTGCTGCCATCTTCCCCTTGAGTAGGGGGAGAAGAAATAGTACCGATCTACTTGGCTTAAGACTAATGCAGGGATTTTGGCAAAGTGATGGTGTGACGGACATCACAGACTGCGTGAGGACCGGATTTTGTTCTTACTCTCCCTTTTCTGAGGAAAACTAGCATTTATGAGGGAGAATTTTTTGTAGGTTTGTATAGAGAGCAAGGGGCAGGCCTGACTTCAAGCTGAAGCCCCTGATTAGTGCAGCACTAAGAAAAGATGCTTTACCTGGTGATCAGCTTGTTGAGAAAAGCGGTGTGGTGGGTAGTTTTCCCATGAAAAACACCTTTTTTCCTTCAAAGCTGTTGTCTGGATAGTGCTGCCAACCATAGATAAAGCAGTCCTGTTGTGGACACTGGAGTCAAGGGGAATAGCAAGGAGTTGGTATTCTCCATGCTGGGTACAAAAGACATGGTCCCACTAAAAATATTTGAGGACAGAATGGGAATCCAAGGCATGCCGCAGTTGTGTTGTATCAAATGATGTGGTCCTGGCTGAGTTGGAGCATAATGTGCAAAATAAGACCAGAAGTTCCAAATGGCAGTTTGTTTAACTCTCTTGCTTAGGAAATCTCTATCGGGATTATGTGCTCTCAGGAAAGATTAGCAAAGCCGAGGAATCTCCAGGTTGATAAATAGGAAGATTAGATAGGAACAGTGGGAGAGCTACTTAGTACTCAAGTCTTTGCCTTGAGAACCAAAAGAAAAGCTTTTAACTAAGCGCATTTGGAATGAACGAGCCTGAAATTGCAAGAAAAGATGGCATAAGGAGGGAAGATGACAGCTGGAACCCAAAGGAGCTTTTAGTTGCTTCTACTTGCCATTGATGGGAACTTAACAGGAAATAATACCAGGAAGAGACAGCTAGCAGCGCGCCGTAATTCCGACCGCTTTTGTAACTGAGACTATGTGGCATACTAAGCCTCCATGGCAGAAGGCTTGCTCTCAAGAGAAAGAAGGAACCAAACTTGTGCCGGAAGCCATAGCTACCGAATCACACAACCCATATCACAGATTTAGCAAGAGAAATGTTCGTTAATATTGTCTTAGTCATTGTTGATTTGAATCTAGGCAGAAACACTGCCTAGATCTAACCAAGACCGGGCCAGGCTCTGTACAGTGAGCAGGACTCTGGAAACACACACAAAAAAGCGCAAGTATGAGTTGAGAGACGTGAAGAGTTTGTTATTCCTGTTTTAGAATGGGAACCCCAAAAATTGGCTAATGTGGCACTGGGAGTCTTTTAAAGAAACACAGTCAAGCTCCTCTGTGTCTCCTTTGAGTCTGAAATTGTTAAAAAAATCTGTCCTTTATATGGTTGTATATATGCCCTTGCATGGTTAGGAGCAGCTCTGTGACACCCATTGAGATAGCTCGCTAGCACAGTTGGTGTTCAAACGTGGTGTTGTTTTCTATTTACAATGATCGGGGAATGAGTCTTGTTAATGCCTGTGAAAAATAGTATTTCAGTCAAGAGAGAGTTTGCTAGTTTCAGATTGTCATAAACAATGCAGTTGTGTAGCTAACTGGTAAGAAAAGGAAACAGTTTGTGGTAAGAGCCGGTTTGGATTTCTGTCTTTTTTGGGAAGCTAATGTATATTTTTTTCAGTTTGCATGTGGCTGTTTTTCCATTACTTAGGGTGAAATTGAAAGCAGACATATCGGAACACAGGAGAAGAGGTTCCGTGTGGTAAATAAAAGATGCATTCCGTAATATTAAATATTTATGAGAGGACTCCATGGTACTTGGCTTTCTGCATGCAGTTGTTAAGTGGTTTGAGCATCTAACTTCATAGTAGTGTTGTCTTTTCATAGGGAAACTTCCTGAGCATTGCTGAATCAGACAAAACAAGCAGTTGTTGCTAATGTTTGTGAGGGGCGACCTTGGCTCCCCTGCCTGCTTTCAGCTGTCATGGCTGCCTAGATGGCTCATTCTGGTGCCTTGGAGCTCTCTCGGTTCCTTTGTTGCCTGAATCGTCAGAGGAATTAGTGATGGAGAAGACTTGCGTGGTCGCAGGGTACTGTGCATACATGCCGTGAAAACTTGCAGTTTGGGAGGGCAGCGTGCCGTTGTCAGTAGCTGACGTAGTGAGGACTAGCCATGGACTTCAGTATCCTACGTGAGGGACGAGATGTATTGGGGCATTTCTCCATTTATCTTGCAGTCTGCCTCCAGAACTGTGCAAATGGAAGGTCTGTTGTTTTTCCCTGAACTTCCGCTCTCTCTGAAGTTTTGTGAGGCCAAGGCAAACTTCCCAGCTGGGCTGCAAGAGGAGTTCAGGTGACCTGGAGAAGCCTGGATTCTGCTCCAGCAACCCCGGGTACCATGTGTCCGCAGGGCACGCTCCCGGGCTCTGTGCCAGTATGCGCTTGCTGAAGGATGCGTTGGTATCTCTGGCTCTGGGATGTCACTAAGGATGTACTTCAGGTCCTGGTCACAGCTGACAAACGGTGTGATGGGCCAATGCAAAGTGCACACAGAGTAGCTGGGAGGTATTTTTCTGTTGTATCTTTCCTTAACTTGGTAAGAAGTTAAAAAAAATTGCTGGAAGCAACAGGAACATGGGGAGGCTGTAGAATACTGCACAAAACTGATAGAAAATTGATCTTCTCCCACCACTATGTAGTTCTTACTTCTGTCTTCCAGATGAGAGAGACCAATAGTCATTTTGGAAGGAATTCTGTTTCCCCACCTGAATCTCACTGCTTGCTTTTTACTTTAGACACGCTTTTCTAATTTGTTAATTTAACATTACTAGTAATCTGTGGTCACCTGGATATAGCAAGGTGATAAATCTATGTCTTGTATGTCTCAAGTTCTGTATACTCATGCTGTCGTGAAGTAATGCAGCAGAAGCGTAAGAACTTTACACTGAATGATACGGCAATCCTGTATCTTCCTCTGATGATGAGCGGACAGAATATTCCAGGGGAAAATCAAAAAGGGAAAAGAATATATTCCAAAATATGGGCAGTTACAAAATGACAGAGGATGAGTAGTAACAACAAGCGTGAAGATATTTGATACCTGCTGGTATAGATGGCGACTTCTAAACATAAGTAGGAAGCTGTGCTTATTGCAGCTGTATGATACAGAAAAATGTGTAATTGTCCTAGTTTTATTTAAAAAAAATAATGAACTTGGATACAATGCGCTTGAAGGATGAACAGCAAAAATATGAGAAAAGGTTTTGATCTTGAATTTTAGTGTAGATAACTTTCAGTCTTACTGAGTGTAATTTTCTCTTCATACTAAGTAGTTCTATTAGTTTGTTCAAATGTCCCTGGTTTTGTTTTTGTCTATCACTTTCTGAAATGATTATGTGTAATTAAAGGAAAAAAACCAACCAAATCCAAGGCCTTTATGGGGAACCTATGGTCGCTTGCACTGTTCCTATCTGGAGCCCTGTTATAGGCTCAACACTCCCAAACTAGGTGGGAGTGTTGATCTGCTTGAGGGTCGGAAGGCTTTACAGAGGGATCTAGACAGGTTGGATCAATGGGCCAAGGCCAATGGGATGAGGTTTAATAAGGCCAAGTGCCGGGTCCTGCATTTTGGTCACAACAAGCCCGGGCAACGCTACAGGCTTGGGGAAGAGTGGCTGGAAAGCTGCCCGGCAGAAAAGGACCTGGGAGTGTTAGTGGACAGCCGGCTTAACATGAGCCAGCAGTGTGCCCAGGTGGCCAAGAAGGCCAATAGCATCCTGGCTTGTATCAGGAATAGCGTGGCCAGCAGGAGTAGGGAAGTCATCGTGCCTCTGTACTCGGTGCTGGTGAGGCCTCACCTCGAGTACTGTGTTCAGTTTTGGGCCCCTCACTACAGGAAAGACATTGAAGTGCTGGAGCGTGTCCAGAGGAGAGACACCAAGCTGGTGAGGGGTCTGGAGACCAGGTCATATGAGGAGAGGCTGAGGGAGCTGGGCATGTTTAGTTTGGAGAAGAGGAGGCTGAGGGGAGACCTCATTGCCCTCTACAACCACCTGAAAGGAGGCTGGAGAGAGGTGGGGGTTGGCCTCTTCTCCCAAGGGAATAACGACAGGACCAGAGGAAATGGTCTGAAGTTGCGGCAAGGGAGATTTAGATTAGATGTTAGGAAGGATTACTTTACTGAAAGAGTGGTCAGGCACTGGAACAGCCTGCCCAGGGAGGTGGTGGAGTCACCATCCCTGGAGGTATTTAAGAAACGTGTAGACGTGGCTCTTCAGGGCATGCTCTAGTGCCCAAGATTATTGTTTGTGGTGGGGTGTTATGTGTGGGGTTGTGGGTGTGGAGTTTAGTAGGTGGGTCTGGTGTGTGGTTTTTTTGTTTTTTTTTTTGTTTTGTTTTTTTTTTTGTGGTTGGACTCGATGATCTCAGAGGTCCCTTGCAACCACTAAGATTCTGTGATTCTGTGATAGTATGGCTTCCGCTGTACTTTGTTGTTCTCCTTTATCTATACTGGTATGATTGTCACTACAAGAGACAAGTTACTTGTCCAGCTGTCCAGAAAACCTGGCTGCCTTTTCAAATTTTCAGTAGTCTCTACCTAGAATTTGGCACAGGAATGTTCCTGTTACTTGTTCCAATGCTCATTATCTTCTGTTTTCACCGCTACAATTGTTCTGTCTTGTATCTTCTTCCGTGTTCCTTGCAGTCTTCTCTAGATTTGACTAATCCAAATGATTCAGTATTATCTGCGTAGGTCATCACCTCATTTCTCAGCCTCTTTTCTAAATCATGAGTAACGACTGTAAATAACTCTGGTTTTAGTGTCTGGGGGCACCTCCTTGTTAATCTTCAGCCATTATATTAATTGACCATTCGATCCTAATCTCTCCCCTGCCCCTCCCTTCTTCCCTCGGTCTAACTTGTGGCCAAAATGTCTGTCTGGGCACAACTGCTTAATTCTCCTGGAAGGTCTTATGGGGCACTTGGAGGCTTTTTGGAAGTCCAAAATAAGATGTCATCACATGCATCTTTATCTTCTACTTTGATGAAATGCCATTATCTGGTGTGATTTTCCACCCTCTATGCAGGCTCATTGATGATTCATGGCGCTGCTGTGACTGCTACTGATGGCCGTGCGCGCTCCTCCTGGTGACTTGTTGGCTCTCCCAGAGTGGAGGATTGAGGTGGGGAGAGAACTTGAGGAGAGATGTATGTGGTAGGGGAAGAGGAGGAACAGGGGAAGGGAAATGAGCCTTTCTTCAGCTTGCGCAGTATTTCTGTCAGCATGTCACGATGTCATCTCGGAAACAAAAGCAGAAGTGGGAATTGATTTAAGGCGTTCCTGACAGTGATAAAATAAAGAAATTTACACTTTACGTCGGAGTAGATCAGTTCTCTTCTGTCATTCACTCTCACCGTTTCGGCATCAGGCAGGTTTTAAAAAATAGCTTTGCCCATTCTCTGCGTTTTACAGTAGCTGTATATTTGGGAAATGGAGTGATAAGTTCGGTTCTTCTTTCTTCTCTCCCTCAGCGCCAATATAATAGGCCATGTTTGAAAGACTAGGGTTGCGGGATATCTGCATAAGTAAATATAAATCTTTTTGGCATTTCAATTTTCCCCCTGGAAATCTTGTTTTGATACTCAAATGCTACGGAATTCTGGGAACTTCTTTGGTTATTTCTGCCATTATGAAAGCAGCTGTTCTATCAATGCCATGGTTTCGTTACTTGCCGAGAAGGCAGAGGAATACGGGTGATCAGGGGACAGCCTGGCCGCTTCAATCCATTGCTTATTCAACTGGGATTACTGAGGCAATAAATCGATGCCGGGGCAGTTAATCGTTCCTGATGGTTGTGCAGCTTGGGCCTGTTAGTTACGTAAATGCTCTACTCGCTGTGCGTACAGACTCCCTGTGACACAACTGTTGAGAAGACTGGTTTGTTGAAACCAGTTTGGCATCACAACTGGTATGTTTCAGTTTCCATCTCGCTTGTGTTGTATTCCAGATTTCCTCTCCTGTTCCTGAAGGAGGAAGTGGTGGAGTAGAAGAAACAACTGAACGAAACTCTGCAGAGCACAAAGCAGAGTTGGCAAATGATATCTAGTGAATGAAGGCAGAGACGAAATGCTGTGTGTGGGGGCTGGATCATGGGTTTCCACTGGTGTCATAGTTGCATTACGTGAGGACTTTGAGGAGCTCGTGGATGGCAGTCCCGGTGTCTCAGAGGACAGGAATTTGACCTGGTGTTAACAGGCAAGCCCAGGCAGCGTAAGCAACAAGCATCCTGTTGTATGGCCTTAAACAAGAGCCATCCCCTTTGGTGCCGCTTTGGCTATCTTCTACACGTCCTGCTTATGAAGACCATTGGTTCTTCAGGCAGGAATAGCATCTATACCATGCTTGATACTGTGACGTGGGCTTATAGTTCAGGCTGAACCTGCCATATTCCGTTGTTGTGTACAGTGGGATTTAGAAGCAGTGAAGTGCCGTAGAGAACATTCCTGAGTCCGAGGAGGAACTTTTCCCAAGCCTCAGGAAAAAGGTACATCTCATTGTAGAAATGAAAGATGTACAACCTCAAAGGTTAAAGGCACTTGAGTCTTGGCGCCATTCCTCCCCAACAGGCTAGCAGCAGCAGTTGTGGATACTCAGCCCATCTGATGGTCAGGGCTGTGCTGCCCACAGTGCTTAGTTAGGACCCATGTTTGGGTGACCCTACGTTTAAAACTGGAAACAGAATGTTCTCATCGCCTGGTGGCCGTTTGTTTCAGATTGGAGAGTCAGGATGGAGTTGATCCCAAAACATGTCTGAATCTCCTTCGTTCACACCGCTGCCTCCTGGTGAGCCGTTAGATGTTTGTACACATACTGTAGGTGGTTCCTGGGGGAAGAAGTGTTGCGCTAACTTTGTCTCTTCTGCTCTTGGGTCATTGTTGAGATTTTTTTTGGTGGGGAAATGATAGATAGATGCGAAGATGTGGGACAGATGGATAGGCAAAAAGACAGGATCAGATACTAGACGAGTTACAGTTGTAGCCTTAATGCATGTGCTGTCTTAATGCTGCAATATTAGCACAGCATCAGTCCCTCTACATCTGCCCCCCTTCCTCCAACTGTACCGATTTATATGAAAATTAAGATTACAAATTAAAACCAGGCTATCCTGGAGTTTTCCAGTTCATCAGCCATCCAATAAAAATGATGTCGAGCCTGTATGCATAATTCCCAGAAGATTACTTTGTCCTTACAGCTAAGCTCTGTCCCTGATATAAAAGATCTCTATCTAGTTTTATTGAAATAAAGAACTAACATCATAATCCCAATATTGAGGTATAATCTTCATTATCTCCTGACCCTCTTGAGATTTTTTTTTTCCCACCACCCCCGTTCTATTTGGCTTCAGATTTATTTCATTTATAATCCCTATGTGTTTACCTTTATTCAGATAGGATTATAAACCAAATAAATAAAAAACCTCCCCCCACCCTAACATGCCCTAACATACAACAAATAACCTTCAATTCGGTAATCATTCTCTAATGTGTTAGCCGAGCTATTCCATACGCGGGGGCTGACTCTTCCTTGCTCTGCAGTTGCTGTTACACCACAGCAGCGCTGCCCAAGAGCGCTGGGACAAAGAGAGTGTTTCCCGAGCAGCGTTAGGGCTGCTCTCCTGTCTGCGTTCGCTCGTGCTTTGCTCCCCCGAGCTTGCAGGCAGGGCGTAAAGAGAAGGTATAAATGTTAGTGCAGGTTGCAGCCAGGGAGGCTAGCATGTGTTGGTAGGCACCTCTTCTACTCAACTTTAATGGTACTTATGTTTTATTTCTATGCTGAGTGCAACTCAAAGACAAAGAATTAGAATCAGCTGACGTGGTTTTGGTGACTTGGCCAAAACCCCTGTTCAGCTGAACACAATAAATGGCTTTTTTTGTCAGAACCTTAATGGGCATAGACTCTGCCTTGGGCTGTTAACTGCCATAGTGGGCAGTAAATACTGGTCAAAACGGTTTCTCGGATTATCGCTTGCTTGCTTTTTCTATGTGCTGAGTAGTGTTTCTGTGCTGTAGGAGAAGGGGATGTGATAAAGAAAGGAGACCTACACCTTCCTCCTTGTGTTAGTCAAACAGGGGAGCTGTTGGTGTCTAGTGTCATGGTCAAGTGTCTTTGACATTGGAGGGCTAACACAAAATCCAACCGTGCCAAAAAGGAAGGCAGGCTTTTGGGGACTGAATTCAATAATGGTGAGAAAGTCTTAAGGAAACCTCTTTGTTCTTTGTAATCACTGGAATGTGTACTTCACACAGAGAAGAGAAGAAAAGAACCTCCAAAATATGAAGTGCAAGTGAGGAAGAAGTGTTAAGTGTTGATTTGGTGGTGATTTGTTTTGTGTGGTATTGTGTGGGTTTGGTTTATTTGGTGTTTTTTGTGGGTTTGCTTTTTGGGTTTTTTTGTGTTTTTTTTTTTTTTGTTTGGGTTTGGTTTTTTTTTTTTTAGTAACTCTATGATTTTTTGACAGAGTAAAGGGTGATTGTGTCTTGGAGAGGATCTGGCTCTGAGTTTGCCAAGGTGCTTCCTAGTAACAATTTGAGAAGCCTTAGTGTGGCTTGCACTGAGTTGCCTGAATGTTGAAGCAGAGATTTTTCGGAAGCACGCCAAGGGAATTAGACGTGCAAACCTGTTGAAATAACCAAGCACTATAGGCATCCTTTACAAGGGTGACTTTGTTTTGCTTCTCAGGTAATCTGTAAAGCTCCCAGTAACCAAGGCTTTTTCCCTGAGCACAGTGATTTTTTTTTTTTTAACATGTTTTTGCACAGATACCACCCAAGGCAGGAAGTCCTGGTATAATAACAGTCAGTGAGAAAGCATCTACTGATATCACTGGTGCTAGGACTGTTCGAGTGAGTTCTAAACGTATGCAATGTGCATTGTACAGCTTCATGGCAGGTTGGAGTTCTTGGAGGCATTTCAGTGGCATTTCTTTAGGTGTTTAAAGAAGAGCAATTGTCTGGCTAAGGGCTGTGTAGATCAACAGTACGAGTGTGGTTTAGTATGGGAAAATGATGTTCAATTCCTGGCTATGCCAGTGGCTTTTCTGGTGGCCTTGGTGTCTCCCTGAGTTTTTCAGTATGTATGAAATGAAGTTGCAAATATTTGTGTTCAGTGAGAAAGACTTAGAGAATCCAAGGGGAAGATTGCAGTGAAGTAGGCATATGTGACATAAGAGTAGAGAATTTAGTTTCCTACAGAGAGATATCATGTTGCATTGCTAAAATTACGATGATTCTTGTCCTGGAGTACAGTTAAGTATGTACTTAAAAAGAAATCACCCAGGTAAGCTGAGGTTATTCCTTCTGTGTCTCCATCTGCTAAGCTGATAACACAGAGACATATTGATGAGGGCTCAAGGAAAACATGAAATATTTCATCAGTAAGATTATACCACACAGAGACAGATGTTGGGAAGCTGTAACATTTAAAAATAAAGAGATAAACACATGCTTGCAGGGTGGATGGAAAGATTTTTTTTTTTTTTTTTTTTTTTTTTACTGCATGGGCCGAAGGGAGAACAAGGGGCTGGAAGAGGAAGAGGCTGTAGTAGAACACAAAATGAAGAGTTGTTTTATTACCTTGAAGGCAGGCTGAGGGGGTAAATCCTGCTGCTTTAGCGTAAGCAACTTTATGGGAGTAAGGGAAGAAAGTGAACTTAGCCAGTTTTTTAACCTGTGTCTGTTCTTATACGTACCAGCTGTGCTGCTGCTTAAGGCAGACTGTGTTTTATTCTTTAATTATAAGGCTTCTGAACTAGTCAGACATAGGAGATCGGTATTGCTTGACTTCAGGGGGTATAAATGAACCAGATACCTGCTGTCTGGTAGACAGACCTTTGCCATGCTGCAGGTAGTTTATGGGTCTAATAGTGTTATATTTGCAAGTAGGCATCTTTCAGGTGGGTCTTCTGACTTTCTCATTACTGCTGTCGCGTGTGGCATCTGCTGCCAACTTTCTACTTCGGAATAGTGTCACTTCGGTTAAATTAACCATGGCATTATGCTGCTCCTCAGTGGCTGTCCCCGAGCCTTGATGTAATGCTGACCCTCAAGTGATAATAAGCTCCTAAGAGTCATCCTTTGAGCAAGCTGTGTTTTATCCGTACACGCTATTTAACAGCAGATGTAACATTCCAACTGATCTGCTGGGCCATCAAACCATAATTAGCTTGCATTCCTTAGCAGGTTGTGGGGCAGGGGAATAATAAATTGGAAGTTTTCACCAGAAACGCGTGTAAAGAATTGGGTATCTATGAGCTTGGCTACCTAGTGCCTAGGGAGGAAGAGAAGTCTCTATTTCTTTCTCTAAGGATGTGTAGCCCGTCGCTGGCTCCTGTCTCTAACGAATCTAGTACCTTGCAGGTTTGGTGCTGAAGGAGGAAGCTGCTAGCGAAGGTTCATGACTACAGGTTGCCATCATGGTTCAGGTGCCTGCATGGATAGAGAACTCCCCTGCGATTCCTCAGTGGTACAGCTTCGTTCAGGTTGTCTGTCTGGCAGTTAACCAGTGGTCCCGCTTAATGGATGAATCGGTCCGTGCCTTCCCATCTGAAGTTAGGCCTTGAAAATCAAGGTCTGTTAGCTGCAGCCCTGCTTTTAATTGTGTTCTTGTTGGGTTAGCTTTTCCTTTCTGTTCATGTTTGCTTATGGCTTCCTCTTTATCCCACTTGATTCTCTTGTCACCTTAATGACATACTAGTGTAGTCTGTATTGTCTTCTTTATTCTCCACCTCTACCTTTTCTTCAATATAATCCTTCTGGCGTCTCTTATTTCTACTGTATATGGTAGCATTTAGCCTTAGTGAATCATTAGTCCCTCTTTACAGTGCTTGACATGATTTGTGACAGCACTAACCACATCAAGGAATTGTTCCTTTTTCTCTTTTTCTATCTTGTTTTATCTTGCTGCTGAGCTATACTACGCTGAGATCTCCTTTGTGCCTTGTTTGTGCTCCTTTGCTGCTCTCACCCAGGAGGTCCTGGACTGAGGGGCGGGTGACCCCCCACTGGTTCAGCATTTCCAGTGGGCGTCTGACAGTCGCACGCAGTTCCTGGAGTCAGAAAACAGCGCTTGCTGAGCTTCTCGGGTCATTTTGGTGGAAGGATCGGTATAGAGGCCTTCAAATAAGGGATGTGCCTTCCTCTTTTCGAGGTGGCTTCTGTGGGAAGAAGTCTATAATGGTGAGACTTAACACTCAGCAAGGCAATGGTGAAGCCATTCTGTTTGAGGTGGGGAGGATGCTGCTGTTTATTTTGGGGTCTGTCCCGGCAATCCTGTGGCTCGGTGAGCAGAGTGTGAGAGAGCTCTCCTTACCTCTTGGCAAAGTACCCAGAGCTCGAGTGACTTGCCACCAAGGAGGGTTACTTTTTAACTTTCTCACTTGGATAATGTGATGGATGACAGTGCCGGGGACATTCTGAACGCTGTATAACCTCTCAGGTTCCCTAAAGGTGATATACATCATGTGTAAATGTTGCCATCTGCAGAATGCTTCTTTATGAAGAATTTCCAACTCTGCCTTAAGTGGGAAGCTGGAGTGACAAAGTGATGGTGTCACTTTGCAACTGGCCCTTGAAAGATGGTCCGTTCACTTCAGTAACCATCTGTATAGTCCTAACCTGCCTGATGGAATATTTGTTGTGCTAGCTGAAAGAAAGAAAATAATCTGTGTGTTTCTTGTGCTGAGATTCCCAGCGAGTTTAAAAGCCGTCAGAAAAGTTGTTCCCTTTGGGCCAAAAGAAGGTTAAGTTTTGAGCTGGAGCATAGGCTGGAGCTTCAGCATTGGTGGAAGCTTTATGAAATCTAAGCGTTAAAAAGATTAGTTGATACAGATTTCCTTCCTCCTCAGCATGAGAATCAGCCTTATGTTTGCCTGTGATTAATCAATTTGCATAGCAGGTGGAAATAGCAAATTACATACTTGCTTACTAGCAGGAGTGGCTTAAAGGGATAGAAACATCAAAAATAGATGTTTGAAAAAAACCCAATAAATTCTGAAGTCACATAAGGTCAATGGCCAGATGTTGAGAGGAGGGATGTACGAGCAGCAGTTGGTGACAGAGTCTCGCCTGAATGATGAGGGTATGGTTTCAGAGGAGCTCTTGCTTGGCCAGTTCCTCACCCCTGCTTGCGTTAGCCTTCCTGCTTGAGGCAGAGGTGGGTGGGCGTAAGTGAGGTTGCTCTGGCTTGGCCTGAGGTTCCAAGCCTAGCCCCTGTGCCGAAGGAGCTTTCGCTGAAGTGACCTGTGTGCATTTGGGGCACGATAAAAGGCCAAGGATGCTGTGCGTTTAGTAAGAACAAGTAGAGGTGGCTAATGCAAAAGGAAAGACCCAAACAAGAGTGGGAGACTTCTGAGTTTTTCCGTGGGCTTGACGTGTCAGGCACGTGATCATCCTGTGCCTCTGCAATGTCCAAATTGCTTGAATCCTTATGAATGTTTTTCTTGGACCCTGACTGTCAAAAATATTTGTTTATTTCTCGGATCAGATGGGGCTAATAGTGTCAAAGCAGAGTACGTGCCTACTTCCCAGTAAGCTAGAAGGAGTCAGGTATATCACCTGCTTTGAAAGTCTTGCTAGAAAATGCTTGTCTGTGGGTGCCCAAGTATTAACTGGGCTTCTGGTATGTTCTGTAACTGGTTTCTGTTGGTGCTAGTATTGGCTCAGAATGAGATGAAAAATTCGCAGGAGAGAAGATGCTGACGCTTGTGACTGACACAGTTATTTTTGTGTGGCCAGTCCACAGCTCTCTTGCTCTCCTCATGCAGTCTCTTTGTACTGAATAACTCCAAAGCTATTGCTTGTTTTAGT
This sequence comes from Chroicocephalus ridibundus, assembly GCF_963924245.1. Classification (NCBI taxonomy): domain Eukaryota; kingdom Metazoa; phylum Chordata; class Aves; order Charadriiformes; family Laridae; genus Chroicocephalus; species Chroicocephalus ridibundus. The sequence goes on from NC_086288.1 coordinate 969,947, forward strand.
ATAAATACCATTAAAAATGTTCAGACGAGTGCTAAAATTCAGCTGTATTTATTCCTATCAAGTTCCCTTAGTTGTTTTTTTTTGTTTTATTTCTCATAAAGGCAGGTAAGCATTGCACGAGGCACAGTAAAGAAGATGGCAAACTGGGCCATGAGGAAAGGGGGCCTTTGTACCGGTAGGAGCAGGAATGCCCATCTTAAGAGGTGGGGCTGGAAAGACTAGCTTGGTTAGACTTTGATGGCATCTCTCCGGGATTATGGCAGGGAGACAAGCTGTCTAAGCTGAGAGATGAAACGGGCACATGACAAAATGTAGATAAAGTGACCATGAATAAACTCTCTGGAAATCGGAAGATGGGCTCTCATGTTCAGATGCATCAAGTTTTAAAACAGTCTGCCAGCAGGAGACGTAAGGATGAAAAACAGGACTACTATTAAATTCCTTTAAGAGGCTACAGGCTGGGTTAGCAAGGTTCGGTGAGGCCTCTGATAGCCTTGGGTGTGATACAAGAAGCTTCTTAACATCCTTTTTTAGTGTATTAAGTTGCCTAAGAAGTTCTCGTGGGTTCTCTCTTTGAACAGGGTGGCTAGGAATGCTGTACTCTGGAAACCTCTGCAGGGGGAGAAAGGCAAGGTGGGACAGCTGTTCTTGGTTCTGGAAACACAGCCTCACCAATGGGTATTCCAAAACCATACACGCCCATTCCTCCAGCGGTGCTAAAAGAACTGCGGTGGTGTTTGAAATGTAAAGTTTTTGGCATAACTAGGGTAAGGTTGTAGTTGGAACTTTCCCAGGCTGCCAGCTGATGACTTAGTTGTGTATTTCATTACATCATTTGCCTTGTATCTAGTCGGCTGGTGAAATGAAGAGCAGTCTATCTCAGTGGGTGCTCAGGTGAACATGTAGCAGCTGGGTGGTGAAAGGAGGAGCCCAGGAGCAGGGGACGGGTGGGCTGGCTCTGCTGGGGGGTGGCTGGGGTGATGTTAGCTCCACTGCCTGCCCGGGCAAGGGGGCAGTGCGTGGGTGTGAGAACTTCCAATTCACCCGACTGCATTGTTCCGCTGAACCTGATCGGTTCAATATTTTGACACCTCTCATCCAGGAAAGCTTTATTTTAATCATTAAGATCAGTTTTTCAGCTGAGAACTTGGAATAGCTCAATCTGCACATGGCATTGCAAAATGTGCTCGTCTCCTTTCTTGTCTGTTATTCCCACCTTCCTCCCGCTGCCTTGTTTTTATCTCTCTCTGAGCAAATCTGGATGATTGCCTTCAAACTGAAGAACCGCTGGCTATAATGACCGTGCATCCCTGTCCTGGCTGATGCCTGTTTGCAGTTAAGTGTTTCTAATAGCTGTTCCAGCGTGGGTAACCAGGCAGCTTTATTTGCTGAGTCTCAGTTTTCCCAGCTGCAGTATGGGCTAATTGATTTAATAACGTTTCATGATGTGAATGGACAGCAGAATAGCTATACATGATGCTAGGAATATCAACCGTAATTGAAATTGCAGGGATGTATACGTATCTTGTAAGTCATTGGCTTCTTGGCTAAAACATTTTCAAGCAATTCGGAAGAATTTATTTTTTTTTCTGTAACATCACTAGAGAAACCTAAATGCAGGACTTAATTTATTTCAAAAAGTCTTTAGTAAATAATAATAAACTGATTGCTATTTTAAACCCTAATGTCTCATTAAACATGTCTGGTTGTGGGTTGAGTTATTACAGATCATGCTGTAAGGAATGGTTTTTTTGGCTTCTTCAAGCCCTAGAACTGATGTCTGTTAAGTTGTGAGGAAATAGGCAAGACCTGTGAAGTATCAAGATTTAAGATGCTGACTTCAAGCTAAATGGAGGAAAAATCGGGGTCCGAGGTTTAAGTGGGAGTGCTCGGTGAACAGCAAATAAGTGCTGCTGAGAAGGTCTGTGGACCCTGAAGTGGTGGTGCTGTCTTCTAAGGCTAAAGGCTTTCAAGGCAGACAAAAAATTAGATGTGAAGTTGGTTCCCTGTTTTCTGCTTTTTATATTATGAGCGATGACAAAATGGAACCTAACATGAAAGAGTTCCTGGGGAAAATGAGCAGTAGCTTCAGAGTCAGGCTTTTAATTAAGCTGCTCAAGTGAAACTGCCATTTCTGGGGTCTGCATGTGTATTCCGAGAACCCCAAGGGCTGTTTGCCTGAGAGCGGCGCTGAACCTTATTAAATAGCTGTCGATGCCAGCGACGGATGTGAATTCAAGTACGTGCTTCTCTTGTGTCCAATAACACACCGCCTTTTTCCTTTGTAGTGTGGCTGCCTGTAATAGCTAGCGTTGCCTCCAGCAGCTTCTCTTCTGGCCGAAGGATTGCATTTGAATATTGGAGTTAGTGCCTACTGAAAATCAAAGGTGTTCAAGCAGTAAGCAATTTTTTTTTTTCTGACTAACTTTTCAAGGGAAGGCTTTCGTAGCTCGTTCTGTTGCAGTCTGCCAAAGTGTTTTGAGAGATGACTTGCCCTGTTTGTAATGCAGGAACTCTTTATGCAAAGCAGTTCAACATCATAAATGTAGGCGGTATGTCTCATTTTGGAAAAGCAGTTCACAAGTAGCACGTTGCCACTTGCAAACTAGTAAAAAATGATGCTTATTTTGAATGTTGGCTTTCCTCAGCTTTTTGGCGGGTTACGTCTCTCTTCGGTTTGCATGCTGTCTCTCAGCTTCCCCCTCAGCAACACAACACACATGGGAAATGCAAAACATCCAGCAGTGGGAAGAAAGATGACATGTTGGTCACTAGTCTCCTGCCTCACTTGGCTAATGTAGTGGAACTGCCACTCCTAATTAAGGTGAGAAGGGAGCCGCTGTGCACTGTCTGGAGATTTTTATTAGAATTGTTGGCTGTAATGAGAGGCATGAGGACATGCTGAAGGAATTTCTCCAGGCAAAAGGTCTTGGACTTAAGATGGGCCCAGGTCAGGAGGTATGCCTGTAGAGGAGTATCGCAGGGGAGCGGGGAAGTATCTGGACAATTTGTTTACAATTCTATTTTTTTTTTTTTTGCTTAAAAATCCTAGGGACGCCCATTTCTCTTACCTGTGCTGCACTGCAGTGACACTAGTGGGTACATCACGCTTTGGCCCGAGCAGCCATGGCTTTCCCCATAGTCGCTTGATTGGCTGTGTATTGCCTGCTTCTTGTATCGGTCCTGTCGGGTCACTGAGAGCTGTGGCACCCTTCTTCACTAAGGTGGCAGGGGTGAGTTTTGCTGTCTTCAAGATAAATGTTCGTGCAGTGGGAATGCATCTGCAGGATCTTCCTTAAATGTTCGTTCAATAAGCAGTTGTAAGAGCAGCTTGGATGGGGTTTAAATGAGTCATTCCTTCTCAGCTGCTTCGTAAGCCTTCTGTCTTGCTACTAACTTAACTTACCGTGCTTTTTGTTCTGTCAGTGAAAAGTATGAATATAATATATGTGTGTACTACTAGAAAAAAGGTGAACGGGTTGCATACATCACCTTTGGCTGACTGCTTCAGCCTGTGAAATATGTCCGAGGTCGTAACATCAAGGCCAAAGCTGTCGTGAAGCCCCAGGGGAACAAGGGAAGGGTATTTGAAATACCAGCAGGAGACACGTGGGCAGCTCGACGTTTTAGCTTGCACCTGTTAAGAAACCTGATATTTCTGTATGCATGTGTGGAAATTACCCTAAAGTGTGTGTCTTCGTATAAGAGGAGAAAGAAAATGTGAAATAGCTACAAGACAGTACTACCCACAGGTTATGTGCTAAGTTCTCGTAGAGTGCCAGCAGAGAGCGGGGTTAACCTGTGCTTTATCCATTCAGGCAGAATGTGTGTACAGAATACAGGGATCTGTCTTGTGCCCTAGTATCCAAGGGGTGGATTCTGTGCCCTCTTCCACTTGAGGTAGACTTTGGACTGTGCTGGTGGCTTTGGTGTACCAGAAGGATTTATCGGCTTCTGTGATCAGGAGTAAATGTGTTTCTCTAGTAGAGTGATGAAACCTGCAGCATTACATGTAGTGCTACCAGGTGGCAAGAGCTCAGAATGTGGGTAGTACAGAGAAAGCTACCAACTTTTTCAGTAAGCGATACGGGGCGCTCAGCAGCGCTGCCAGCCATTCCATTTGGGGTGAAAAAAGCAGTTAGTGTGTATGTTGAATTATTGTTTGCAACTCCATGTTTGGTTTTTTTTTCCTGCAGAACTTAGCACAGAAATGAGGCAGGTATTGCAGATAGCTTACGGTTAAGCGTGTGATAAAAATAACTGGTGGTATTGGGGAAAATTTTTGCTTGAACCTTGTGGCAACTAGCTGAGAGACTTTAGTTGTGCCCCAGGCGTATTCTAAAAGTGTATGTCTTTGAAACCTGGCAAATTCCAGGGGTTTTTGTATGTTTGGTTTCACGAAGAGCTTGGGAAATATCTAGAAAGGTACCTTGAAAACAATAAAAACAAATGAAGCTTGTTCTGATGCAAATGGTTGGATTTGATCTCTGTTGGTGGAGTATGTGGAAACATAGTGCAGTGATACGCAGATTTATTGGTCATCACTGGTGTTATATACCCTCATGAAGCAGGACGTGGGGATTGAGAACCCCACTTATATTTGGTCTGTTGAAAAGATATGTATCTATTTCACGTGGAAACACTGGAAAGCTGGGAAAAATACTGTCTAGGCTTGTAATTAAAATTCCTTGGAGAAAATGAACTAGCTGTCTTAAATGTTGACAAGAATACCATTTGAGGTATGCCTTGACAGTAAGCAGTGCAACAGTGGCCGGCTGCGAGGGCCAAGGATGTGCGCAAGCTTGCCAGACCTGAGAAGATGTCTGAAGGGACTCAGTGTCTTCAGCCTGACTGAGAAGGTGAGAGGCTCAGGGGCGCACGGCCCAATCTGAAGCCAAGTTCTTTGAAGGTCTGCAAATGGGAACGTGCCGGAAGAGGGCTGGCTCAGAGCACTTCATTATTATGAATGCCTGAATAATGTTCATACTTTGTCATTGCTCACTTTTATGGGGGGGCTGACTTTGAATGCAGTATATTATGCAATGCTTTTGTCTTGTATCGGTGATGATATTAACAGTCTAATGCTAAACAGGTTCTGAGGAAATGAGGAGGAAAAAAAAATGACTTACTATATTTACCCTGAAACAAGATTCAATCTGCCACTGTATTTAATGCTATATTTTTCATTATCTCACAAGCATATGTTGGAACGGCTACAGATGATGAAGTTAGCTGCTGGGCAGAGCTATCATCAATGCTTTCCATCTTTATTTTAATAAGAGGAACGAGCAAATTGTTTGTGACCTTTGTCAAGGGCTTCCTGGAAGACAAGAAGCCTAGCTGCAACAGAATCACTAGCCTGGAGCCCTGCTGAATATTCAAAGCTTTAGCCCTGAATAAAATGTGCTGTAACAAAGCCACCGTGTCTGATGGAGCCATGTCTACTACAAAAGAACCGGGATCTAACAGCAAAAGTTAAATCTTTTCTTTCTTCTTCCTTACACTTCTGGAACAATATCAGCAATATGCTGTTTTGTTCAACTGCTCTGAAAATGTACGTTCAAGGCAGGAAGCTTAAAATTGCGTTTCCTTGACAGCTGGCTCATCACGCATATGCTGCTGTGGAGAAAACATGGGCTTTTTGTTTTTTAGGAAATAAGAAGCTGACATATGTGCTCTTAGTATGTGTCACATAAGGGGCATGTCCCCTATGGCCAGCAGCGTTTAGGACCGGGGAGATGCCATTTTCAGATACCTCAGACAAAGAGAGCCTTCTGTGAAGCTAAGCACATGATACGGTGTCAAGCAAGTAAGAACGCAGAGGCATGAATCGGGCTGTACGTGTTGAAGAACAGGAAGGGTTAAAAAACGCCTTCCTGGTACGAAAGGGGTTCCTGCAGATGCCCCATGCCCAGAGTATCGGGTGAAAGTCTCACAGCCTTATGTAGTCTGGAAGATCAGATACGGGAAGACTCGACCTGGTGTTTCTATCAAAGCCTTGATCTAGCTCTCGGCAGTGTTGTGAGGCGTCTTAGTAATTCCAAAGGCACTGCCTGATGCAGTCCACTGGGATCAGGGTGTTTCTGATTACATGTGTTTAAGCAAACAAACAAAAAAAGACTAAAACCAAATAAAAACCCAATACAAACACCACCATACCACCCCCTAACCCAGTACCTCCAGCAAAATGGTGACTGGGTGTGAAGAAGTATCCACAAACAAAGAAATAAACTGGGGTTGCATTTCCCAGCTGGATGCTGAGGAAGAAGTCAAGAACAGATCAGGACTCCCAAGCTAAGTGGCAAAAGCAGGCCAGAAATTTCCATGATAAAGTTGCATCTCTGTTTAAAGTTTCCATACTGTGTATTTTACTACTGGTGTTAAACTTGAGTTAAATTTCTGTATGCTAGGTATTAACTGCTTCAGTTAGTTTTTGAATTAAGTATTGTATGTAAGCACAGCCCTTTCTTTCCCCGTCCAGGGTCAAATGAGCAGTTGTGTGCATGCCTGAACAAATATGCCCCTCGCCGTTATCTTTACGTGTGGAGAGTGACTCGGTGTCTGTGCTTCCGTAAGATGGTACAAGAAGGTCATCTGGGCACCATTTTTGTAGTGAGGTGGTTTTATTTTGGTATCATCTCGTTCATGGTCTTGAAAATCTTCAGTTATATTTCTCTTCTGTGCGTGGTACTCTGATGTCTTGGCACTAGTGTTTTGCTCAGTACTGTATCATCACAGATGTTGAACGCAATTCCTCGTGGGCATCCAGGCAGTACAGTTATAAATGCTCATTTAAAGAGGCTCCCGTGGAGCCCAGGACGCTTGAGCTTGGAAGCGTGATTGCAGAGTTGATACTTATCCTTGTATTGGGGTAACGGCACAGCAGAACCCGTGTGTGGTGCCTTGCCACGTGTGGTGGTGAGCTCGTGTACGCAGCAGAGTTTCCCTGACCTGGTGTCTGTGGCCGCTCATTTGGGAGGTGATGAGAAAAGGCTGTCTGATGTAAAGTTTCATGGCAGCAGTTAGTAGAGCGCTGTGCCAATTCGTTCTGCATTTTGTTCATTTCCTGTGAACTGATGATGTTTGTTGTTGGCAAAGGGCTTCTGTGAAATAGATAAGGAAGCTGCCCTCAATTGCCCTTGCAAAACAAAGAAAAAGTGTCTGTGACCCAGAATGGTGAAGCTCTTAAGTCACCTTTCGGCACCTTCTTCCAAAGGCTTCAAACCATTTCTTGCACCTGTGAATTGCTGGTGCCACTTACTAGGATTATTTTCATGTTGGAGGCTTCAGAAATAGCATGTCTGAAAACCGGGGGAGTCTACACAATTATTTCTGGCATTAAGGCTTCTGTGCAAAACCATCTGGTGGAAAGCTTGGAGTGCTGAATGAAAGGTGTAAACCTGGATTAGCATTGATATGGTTTTCTATTGCATTTGGCTCATTCACATCTCACTGGATGTTATCCAGGTTCCCTTAGAAGAGCCAAGATTGCCATCATACAGTGTAATGCCATATGTTAAGATTCATATGACATATTACCTAAAAGTCATAAATTATTATACTGTGTCTCTTTACAGGGCTGTGATTAGAAATGTTTATGTAAATGCACCTTCCAAAGAAAAATGGCACATGATGTTAAACAACAGTATGCATGGCAGCTCTAATGAGATACTTTGACTCAGTCAGGATGTTGCCTTGAAAACAATCTGATCCCGGTATAATGAGAAATTAATGTCCTTTTTTAAATGCACTGATCTTAGATGAGGTTTCTGCTGGGGCTGGCATTGCTGGGGAAGATACTCCGCACGCTTTAATAACAAGAGGAAAGAAAGGGATTGAAAGACAAAACTGCAGAAGGTACCGTTTAGTGAATTAGAAACACCTGGTCTCCGCATTGTGGCATATCTCGCTGCAGAGCATTGTTAGAAACTGATGCGGATTGGACTCGGGGCATGCGTTCCACCCATCCTGTTCTTAATTGCTGGGTCTCGTGAAGACCGCTTCCGAGACAGTTCAAAGCGACTGTCTGTTATTGTCCGAGTCCCTTGGAGGAGAAACTGCCTCTGTGTAAATCCAGCATTGCCAGAGCTTCCCAATGATTGTCTTGCTGCTGCGGCCCTCTCTAGAAATGGGTACTTCTTACAAAGCCCTTGCCTATGGGGTTTTCCGGGACGTGTAAGTTTTTGGTCCTGGCATTCTGTCTGCATCACTTGACGCAAATCCCATGTACACACACGTATGTATAGACATGGGTCATATTCTGATACATGACTTCAAGACAAAGATTTTACTTGGGCTTTTAAAATGCTCCTGTAAAAGTGAAAAAGTTATCCCTCCGTTTAACTCTTATTTTTCTTGTGTAACTTAACGTATCTGGAATTCTGACAGCGATGGAAGGTGTGACATGGGCAATTGAGTTAGCTGTAGATTTTCTCAATTGCTGCTTCAAAACCAGATACAGAAATCAAGTGAGCAAAGATGAATATGCTTAATTAAAAAGCTAACCAAACTGAGCTTAATATTTGTGGATTTGAAAAAAACAAACCCCACCATAAATAATGAATCGGACGGTTCTTTGAAGTACCAAAACACAGGACCTGTAACAATTCAGATTAGACATTGGATTAAAGAAAAGAACAGGAACCCATTTAATGCTGGGAATAATGTGGGTTTTCTGTCCAACAACAATAGATTAATTTTTTTTTTCCAAATCAGATGAAAGGATCCCATCATTCTAATTATCACTAAGTCACTTTCTCTCCCTGAGAGATTATATCGGAGCTTTGTAGTGGGTGTAACTGTACTTTGCCTTCTCCTGTAATCTGTCACGATATTTGAGAAGACTAATAGGATGCAAAACGGTCAAGACCTACAAGGTGTGTCAGTTTTGGACCGAAGCATTCAAAGGAGCAGGCAAAACAGAGGAAACCATTGGGTTAGTTGGAAGTGGATATGAACGCGCACAGGGTTTGTGTAAGCTGTTAGATTGTGACTTCTACTTGTCCTTCGTGTTGGGTGTCTCTAAACGGGCCCCCACGGTGGCTGCTCTGCCTTGACCTAAGCTCTGTGCTCTGGGAGCTGTGCGAATGCGCCGGGGGGCCGCACGGTCACTGGTGCATTTTCTTACAGGGATGTGTTGCACACAAGTCTCTGTATCTGCCTTTTCTTGCCATCCTCACGTGGGCACGGATGGGCGTGTTCCCAAGGCTCAGTGCCGCCACGGGATCAGCTCTCACATGATTATGTGAGGGATCAGCATGATCGGCTGTCACTGATTTCACTGACATCTGTCCCCACAGTGAGACAAGCTGCAACATGAATTATTGAAGACATACACATGCAGATCTGTGTCATGATTACGCCAAACAATACGCTTTGCCGCACTCCAGAGAGCGGAGAAGAGCCATGTGGACAGCTGCTTTAACCCTTTTGGACAATCTGTTACCATCTTTCAAGCGCAGGAACTTTCTGGAGGTTTATAAAATTTGGGTAGCCCGAGTCTTCGCTCCCTGTTCTAAACCACTGTTGCGTGTTTATTGTCTGAGGAAGTTTTCCTCTCTGCAAGGCTTTGTAAAACAAAACATTTGCATCTTGGTAGGAGGACTCGATCTTAGAATGGGCTGAAAAGGCTGGACCTGATCCAGTAAAGGAAGTAAGGCCCTGGTCGAGGTCAGGCACAAGTGAAGGAGTACTTAGGTGCCTAACGCTTCGGGTGGCGCCGAAGACTTGGGAAGCTTTGGGGCTGTGAGAGCTCAGGTCACTGCACGATTGTCTGAGTAAGCGGGTTAGGACTCATCTTGAAAAAATAATAATAGACCTGTTCACTTGAGTCATTGGGTGGATCGAAAACCTGTGCTGTACTATCACGACATTGCAGCTACTTGTATTTGCTCGTCTTAATAGTGTGGGAAGATTCTTTACAACTCAGAAAGAGAAATTCCAGCTACGTGTATGTACGTGCCAGCAGTTAGCAGCTTTGGAGGCGCTGCAGCAGAAATGAACCCTAGGAAGAGGTTTGAAGGAAAAGTCATTCTGTAAGACAATTCTCTACACTTATTCTGTGCGTCGAGCTTAAGGCAGAAAAAAACACAAGGGCAATAATGCCCAGAAGAGTTAAATGCTAAATAACTTTAAAAAATCAAATTATTAAATAGAAAATAACTGAAGCTACCGTTGGATGACCAGAAGGCTAATATGATTAGGCATGAAGCAGGGGAGTGTCATCTGTGTGAATAACTTGTTCTGAGTGTTGGTGAAGATGTGGAAATATTCATCATTTGAACAGATAATACTCTGTTGAGAAGGATGACTTGGGTAGGCTGCTTCAGCAGTTGCACTTTATACGCAGAGTTAAAAATGGGTTTGGTTATCGATAGATCAGGTGCAAAGGTGTGGTTTGCACAGAAAAGGCCTTGTGTTAGCTCCCGGTAAAGCACTAGGTAGGGGACAGCTTGGGGAGAAGCAGGAATGACTGCGGGGTGGGGAGGGTGGTGTCTGCGAAGGGCTGAGCACTGGTGCCGCCAGAGGGGTCTCTCCTGACTGCTGGCTGTGGGATCTTCTGCGGAACGTCAGTCCGGCCCTTGCACGCTGCTGCCAGAGAGCGGGCACGGGGCCGTTCCCTTCTTCAGGGAAACACTCATTTGTAGTTTTAATACTACAGTTCTGCTGGGTGAAGAATGGCTCGCTGTAATGACAGACGTTAAAAATGACTTGTCATAATGGAGAAAGGGAATAATATCAGCTGAGGAGTTTTGCAGGTTTCAATGGCAGAATGTTTTGCCAACTTCATGTCAGTACGATTAGAGGGACGGGTGAAGAGAGGTGGGAAAGCGGTGAGGAAGTTGGTGAGCTGATGTCACTGGCACGCTGTTAGTGATGTCATTGATACACTGTAAAGAGGTTATTTTAAAGTCTAGAAATTTGGCAACTTATTGATCTGGAAAAAGATGTGCTTAATTTCATAAGGTGGTTGATAGACTGTCTGACTGTGATCCCTCAAGTCTTTTTGCTAAGGATAAGTCAATGGAGATGTTTGAGTATCAAGCTGCCGATGCTGTGAAATGTGCTTGAGGAAAGCTCGCTTATTTTTAACACCTAGTTAAGTAAGCAACTTTAGAACCTGTGTAACTGTGTAGGATAAAGCTTTTTTTCCATTTCAGGGCAACTTAAAGCATACATTTAAGTGAAGCAGATGGATATAGGCCCACTCTCAGGAGCGTGGAAGTCTGGGAGTCTTTGTGAATTTGCAGTGGGGCCCCTTGTGCTTTGAGTGCCTCTGCCTCGCTAAATCTCCATGCTAGCTTCGTGATTAAAGGGTTTCTTAGTGCCCTGTGTGACTCCACGGAGAGCTGTGGATAATCAAGGTGAAGCACACGGTAGCCTTTACTCTATTTAACGGACTTCCTGTGATGATAACAGTTTTTTCACCAGCGTAGCCAGTGAGCCTTTTAGCTGCTGGTTTGGTCTACAGAAGTGCCTGATATTGGTGGAGTTTGCTCCCTGCTCACTGTAGGTTATGGGTTATTCTCTGTTGGCTCGTAACGAGCGGGCTGCTTTGGATGTTTTTGTGATCTCACCATTTTGCGCGTCCACACAATAGATATTGATTCAACCAAAGACTTAATATGTCTCAAATACTGTCAAAAGGAGAGGATGAGCTCCCTTAAAGGGCTTAGCAGAAGTCAGATGTGGCCTTCCACCTTGTTGCAGAAGTAATTATAATACAGACCCTTGGACACAGTGTCATGCATCAGAAGCTATGAATATTTGGAGCTTTGTGGGAATGGATTATTTGCTCTAAATATACTCAGAGTAATTGTATAGCTCATATCCAGCAGGTCAGGATTACAGATTTCATTACAGATTTCAGAGATTGGAAGCCTTTATGCAATTACCATAAGTCCAACTAAGAGGTAAAATCATTTCCTCAAGATGGAACAGGAGAGGATACTGATCTGCCATGACTTTCCCTAGGCTTCAATTTCATTAGGAAAATAAGAATCCTTCATTTTCATCTGGGTTTGATATATCCTCAGACATATGGCGTATCAGGTGTGATGCATGCTTGGATCCTCCTTTCCTTCTCCTCTTAGAGATACACAGATCAATATTCCTTGGGCCTATGCTTGCTTGATTTCTGCAAGATTCTGTGAACTGTATTCTTTTTCGGACTGGTGCAGAACTGCACATTTGTTGCAGATTCATTCTGCAAGAAAGCCTGACGCCGTGGAGTCAGCTTACTTGCAACACAGAAAGAAAAAGCCAACTACATTGAAATAATACCTTGGGAAAGTGTTCTGGATTACACACGCTTTTTGTTTTGATTTTCACGTAATGTTTTCGCAGGATTTTTACATTTGTAGTAAAAAGCTATGCCAAAACAAAACAAAAAAACACCAAAAAAACCCCCAAAACCCCAAAGACTTCCAAAACGAATATTGTTCAATAATAATTGGGAAGTTCTGTGGTCAAGGCGCTTCAGTCACATGACAAAAAATGCTTTTGCCCCACTTTCGTTCTAAAGTGACCTTTAATTGAAGGGTATGTGGTGCTACCAGAATGACTTTTCTGGTTTTTGTGTGACCAGAATGGGTGCGAAAACCTTCTTTGTGGGATCTAGCAAATGAGATTTAACCCAAAAAAGGAAGTTGTCCTCAAGAATGTAGCAGGAGTACAAAGAACAGAGGTGGTTCTAAGGGTCCCAGTCAAACAGGAATAGGGCCGAGGCAGAGGTTATACTCGCTTAATAGAGTGCAGATACACAAATGTTGGACAGACCGATTCCCACGGCTCTGCGCAGGCAGCGCTGCTACACAAAGAGATTAAAAAAAACACTTGAAAGGGCTTCGAGTGACACACATGCTCAAGCGTTGGGTGTCTGAACATAGGCAGATGTGACAGCGGTACCGGCACACGGGGGTGTCCCACGTGCAGTGTGAGTGTGTGCTGGTGACAGTTCCCCGTGGGTAATGTGGTGGGGGAACACACAGAGAAGTTGTTGGACATATCTCCAGGCCCGCCGTTGCCTCCTTTGGGAAAGAATAGTGTGGGACTGCTGTGTAACTGCCACCGAAGTGGCTGAGGAATGGGTGTGCGTCTCTAAACGGATGTCTGTCAGGGGTCTTTCTGTCGGACAGCTCAGGGATGCTTTTCAGAAAGATAGCTCTGTTTGGCTGGGAGAGCGTGCTGACAAATCGAGGAATAATACTCGGGAAAAGAAAATTTTCTCATGGACTTTTTTTCTCTGAGGGTCTGTACAAAACAGATGCTTTGCACAGGTTTTCTGCCGGCATCTTCTGCACGTTGTATGAACCAGGCCTGTGCTCAGTTCTTTCGGCACGCGCTTACCTGTGTTATTGTGGCTTGGTTTTTGATGGCTTGTGTATTCCTTAAAAGAACTAAAAATGACTTGAGAAGGACCCATTCCTTTGTGCTTACCAGCATGAGTCTGTTAAGAAAGGCGCGTATTTTGTCCTTGATGGAACTGAGAACAGGTAACCCTTTAGGACCTGGAGTGTCAGTCATTAGATTAATTTTCTTCTATTCCATAGGAAATAATTGGGATCCAGGTTTTCATGCCAAGTGGGCAAGCTACATATTGGCCTGAATTTGATGCAAAACCCAGCAATTAAGGCTGAGACGCAGGGCTTGGGGTTATTTTTGGTCACAAAAACAATGATGGTGTAGGAGCTTCATGACCTGAAACCTGGTGGCGCTCATGTGCTGAGAAGATATTTGAGGAGGTGGAAGGTGCCGGACCTTTGGGGCGACTTGGCCAGCCTGCAGTGTTGCAGTAAATGGGTCCTTCGGCAAATTCCAGCGTGGTGGCTGCTGCAAAACTCTTCAGCCCCGGGAGCTGCTCCGATGAGCGAGGGCTCCTGCAGAGCTTTGCCTGTTCCTGTCTGAGTGAAAGGGCTGGAAGGGCCAGAGTATGGCCTTGTAGGCTGAAGGTTGATAGAACAAGGTATTAAAGACTGATGCTAAGCCAGAAATACCTGGTTTTACCTACACGTGGGTCAGTCAGTGTTTCTATCTGTGTAGCAGGGTATTGGTTTTCTGCTTGTCCAAAAGGAAATGCGCTCATGTAAAATTGGATTAGACTGAATGTTAAGACTGGAGACACAGAAAGATGGTAGAGACGAATAACTCATGAACTGTATTGCTGTGTGTTAGCTGCAGGTTATAAAGATGCGAGCAGAAGGTAACACATGCTTCTCTTTGTAAGCGTATGACTTCAGCGGACTACTCAGACGCTTAAAGATTAGCATATGCCCGAGTGCTTTGTTGCATCGGGTCTGACTTAGGTGTGAATCCGAGACGATGGAGTGTTCGGAGTCGCTTCTCTGTAGCTGTAAGCATGAGCACATAGGGTTTAAAATATCGGAGAGACCTTGCTGCTGCACGATGTTCTCTTATGCACATCTGTGGTACTGATCTTCCCTTCACGCGGAATCGCAGTGGATGGTGACAATTAATTCCATAAGGTGAATGAACAGGATTGTATGTTTCCCATGAAAAGAGCAGCATCTGTTGTTTTTAGCACTTCCCAGAATCACAAGTGTCTTAAACCAAACTATCAGTACATTAAGGTTGTTTGAGGTATTAAGACTCCATGTTTTCATATTTCTTTTTTTTTTAAAAAGGACCTTATCTTTAGTTTTTCAGGCTTCCCTATAGCTGGTGTTCTTTTCCGTAGCAGTAACTTATTAATAATGTTGTGTTGTTTTTTTTCTTGGTCCCTTGCCTGTGTCAAATGGATGTTTCTTCAAAAGCAGAGCTCTAACGTACCAAAAGTTTGTGTGTGTGAATGGACATACACGGTACCTGCAGGTCAAATTCTGTGCTCCTGACTGCTGTAGTAAATTCAGCCTTAAACATGTTATTAGCCTTTGGCTTTGGAAAGCCATATGGCCAACAAATCTGGCCAGAAGCAGACCGAATCCAATTCACAGAAAGCTGGTAAACCTGTATTTGTTGCTGCGAGTGTCCAAATGTTGTCTTTAGTCAGCCAAGAAAATACTAGCAGCCAAACTATTATGATAAAGTAAGAGTGATTGCTGTGTTTTCACCTGACAAACACAGGTGATGAATGTGAGGAGGCACAGAAAACCACCAGCATCTCTTGCAAGTCGTAGAGGTTTACAGCTCCAAAGAGCAGATCTAATTCTGATGGTCTATTGGTCTTATGCCAGCGAGGCTTTGAACTGCCGTCCTCTTTCTTCTCTGATCTTCCAGAGCAGGGAGAGAATCAGCTCCAACTTTGTGCTCGGGCCTTTGACGAGCAGCTGAAGAAAGCACTAGATCGCCGCTGAACGGAGCAGGACTTTAGCATCTAGTCTATTCATATTTCTGGCAGTGTTGACCAGCGGGGATTGAATTCATGGAACTGGCGGGAATCAGAATGCTTTTTGTTTTTCTATTTTTTTATTTTTCTCTTTAAATGAAGGCGATGGAGCTTTAATTGTCATTATGTGTAAATCCGTTATGTTTAGCTTCATGAGGGGGTTATTTTTATTGTCTTTCACTAGTAAGAGTTACTCGCTTAAGAAGCTTTCAAAATATTAACCAGTCACTGAAGGTTCTTTGAAGAAAAATATGACTGCTCGTGTAAACAATTAATGGTTGTTAAGCATGGCAGTGTATATTATGACAAACAACACATGCTACATTATGCCAGCTGGTGTAATGATGTGATAATGTCTGACTCATTAACTCTGGCACACAGTTTACGATGCCCTTCTATGACAGGATTAATTGATTCACACATACATTAAAACAAAAATAACTAAACTGAAATTCAGCTGGAAGCCTGGTTTCTCATTTGTCATCAGCCCTGTCGGTGGCTAAAGCCAACTCGGGCCCAGAGCAGAGCGAGCGGAGGTTTGGCCGATGACCTTTGTTTTGGCTCAGGAGATGGGCGTCTTGTGCAGAGGGAAAGGCTGGCGCGGGCACGGTTGACTGAAGGGTCCCTGCAATAGCTATTGGTGCTTCTGTGACTCTCTGGATCAAATAGGGAAGTTGTAAGGTCAAAATATCAAAGAATTCCAAAGTCGTTTTGGCCTGAGTAAGGAGATAAGTGCACAGCGTGTTGTCTGCTGTTTTTACGGAGCAAGAGCTAGGAAAATACATCTGTATCAGCGACTGATTAGCTCTTACGTTGCTAGTGGGGAATCTTCCCTCAAAGCATAACTGAACGCACAAGAGAGGAAATTCCTGAAGGCGGTCTCAAAGATCTTCAGGCAGTGGAAAAACTGAATTGGAAACCGTTTGATAGAGATGAAACAAAACTAGTGATTTAAAGGAAATGAAAAAACTTGTGGTGAGGTGACTTGTGGCTTGCCTGTCGTTGTTGTTCTACTGTACAGTCAATGTTCTTGTTTTCTGTTCGTTGCTCAAGAAGGCTAATGTAACTAGGTGTAGAAAAATAATGTAATCTATGGGTTTCTGTTTGAGTCCCTTAAAGAAGGACAGAAGGGAAAGAAAAAGTAATTTATTCTTATTAAGTAATACTTCCCTTTCAGTTGATCTACAGAGTAGTAGCTTGTGGTAGCAGGAAAAGTGACAGGGCTACCTGTGTGCTAGGAGCTGTGGGCATGCGGGCACAAGGGAGAGAAAGCAGGGGCAAGCGCACAAACCCTCTGGTAGCTTGAACGAAGCTGCAGGTAGAATTGAAGGGTTCACTTAACCTGTGGCTTCTCCCTGACTTTCCAAAAACTGGAAGGCCCTGCTACAGTAAATGTGATCTGAGGAAAGAAACTAAGCAAATTGCAAATAATGGGGGGGGGGGGGGGGAATCTAAGGAAGAAGCACATTATCCAGCAAACTTTCCACTGTTAAGGAATTAAGGTAGCTGAATCATAACATTCACTATGTACTATATTTTAATTTTTTTAAAGAGGTTTCCTATGTTTGTGGTATCATTTCCTGAAGTGGCAGCTCCTGCAGCACGAGGCGGTGTGTTCGGATGCTGTGTGAAGGGGGTACGTCCTAGTGCAGGCACGAGGAACAGATGCTTGAGCTTTGCCACCGGCACCTGGGCTGTGGGTGAGACCTGGTTGCCCCAGTTGCTGTGTTTCACTCTTGATAAACATACGCGGCTGCCACAAACTGCCTGAAAGCTCAAAAGCAGGTCCCTAGCTTGAGTAGTTTGCTGCCTCATGTGCTTACTGGGTAACAGAACTGCACTGTGGCAAAGTATAATCTAGAAGTGAGTCAAACAGAAAAATGTCTATCCTAGCACTACCTGCTTCAGTAAAATAGTGCAGGAGTTGTTACGTAAAGATGTTTTTCAGCCAGGTTTCTGACCTTCTGGAGGTGGTTGGGATCGTAGGGCAGTCAACTTCCATTTGAAATGAAGTAGTGCTGTGGTATTTTGGAATAGAGTTACCTCAGTCTTGCCCAGTATATTTCTACTTAGGCTTTGTGCATAAGGAAGTGTCAGAACATCCTCCAAGCTCTGGGCAGCCTTACCAGAAGGTGTCGGGTCCTGTCATTCTGATGACCCATGTCTTTTTTTTTTTTTTTTTTGTTGTTTATCTCACTGGATATTAGTGGAAAAGAGCTGGCTCATGTTGACTTTAGCATTCTTGAATGTGATGAGCTGAAAAAACCTTGGAGTTTCTATCTGTGGTGAATTCTTCTTGGAAGTTTTGACTGTTATGTTGATAAATATATTCTGACTGTAACGTCTACTTGTGCTGGGTCACTGAACAGGAAAGCAGGTTTATTCACTGTCTCTTCATTGGTTCTCTCGGGCTCTTCTCTTTCTGTGTTGCGTTTACCATAGTGGTGTCTTGTCTACAATTGGGCAATATGCTAATATGAAGGATAGTCGTACTGTATTTAGGATTGTGAAGATAAACGCAGCTGCAATTATAGGCAGTATTTTGGCCATTTGAAGTATGTCGGGCGCTGAATAGTTTTAGCAGCGCAGTTTCATGTGTACTGACTGCCCGCCAATGGCCTCCAAGGTGGCTCAGGCATTCCTGAACTGTCTAGTCGGCAGGGAGGTGAAATCCCTGGTTAAACACAAAGTTCTCTCCTATGACTTGTAGTCTTGCTAGATGCTCCCTGTACAGTCATTTTTTTCTTCTAAAGGCTCTCATGTGTGTGGGTGCCTCAGGTTTAGATGTTACATCTAAATGCAGAGAAACCCCTGAAGAGCCCTAGGGTGGGCTCACGTTAACTTCATTGGAATTTCTCCAGGCAATGGGAGCACTGAGCTACTGTTGAATTATCAGCTTACGCTTACATGAGCTGAGAGCTGAGGCTACGCACTAACCCGGCATCTCGGTGCCTTCTCACAGTTACCTGATATGACGTGGCTGACCACTACAAACGTATCTTACTTTTTCACGCAACGTGTTCTTTTGGAGACTTCATGCTTGTGTATTGAACCTGACAGGTCAGCGGGCAAGAAACAAATTGCAGCCCAGCATGGACTCGTGAACTTGAGCCACTGTGCAGAATGGTGGCAGCTCTCCTCTCTGGAAAGTTAAATACTCCCCAGAAGGATGTCACTGTTCTGCTCAGTTGCTTTCCTTTCAGGATATTACTCTATAATGAGGCACAGTTTATTGGGGTTTGGGTTTTTTATTAGATCATGGTACTAGTCTGACCTAAAAAAGCAGTTGAGATCGAGGCCTCACAGTTTTTAAGTGTACAATGAAAACTGTTTCTGCCTTGAAAGACTTAGTCTCACCCAGGTAAGGAGAAAAAGGAAAAAAGAGACTTGATCCCAACGGTTCCTGGGAGTCTGTCAGAGATAGAGATCTAAGATATTCTGCATAATTGATGTACCTTGAATCGGTATTTATGGAACTTTCAAGTGTTTGGCCAGAAAAATGATGCGTTATTGTTTGTGTGAACCTTCACTATAGGTATTTGCAGTTCGGCTTATCACAACATGAGTCAGTTTTACTGGGCTTATAAATGGGGTAATATACTTCAGTTCAGGGTTCAGGTGACCACAATTCTTTCAGTTGGGTTTTCATAAGAAACAAGAAACGAGGATTACAAATTAAAAAAAATAAATTTCTATAAATATTGCCTAGGCCTCAAGTGAGAAACTTGTTTTCCTGGAAGTCTGTCAGGAAAAGCAACTGGTGGGATGTTGGCAGAGCACTACCACAAGGTGGGAAGAGAGCAGAGGCTATTTTGAGTGTCTGACTTACACCGTGTAACTGTTTGCCTTGTGACTGATTCTAGTACTGATGTTAACGGACTAGAGAGCAATAGTTGTCGGAACAGCTTTTGGAGACGTGGTCATGAAAGAAAGTATCCTTTAGCGTTTAATACCTTGCCCCTGTTATGGATGAGATGGAGTCTGTCAAAACTGTTGCATTGTCTCCTTTGGAGCTCTGCAAATTTGTGACTTTTAAGGATATGGCTTTTAGTGCCCTTCTGAGTAGTCATCAGGTACCCACCTTCTTCAGAAGTTAGATGTAATTAAACACAGAACATGCCCCGTTTCTACATCGTGTGGCCATACTGAGGATAGGCCACCTTGCTAGTGTGTATGTGTGGGGAGTCATCTGAGGCACCAAAGCCGTCGGATGTTTTTCCTCCTGGGGACAAGAGCTTCCAGTTCATTGAGAGACCAAGTCTTTCTCTGCGAACTGGATTGACCTCACTCCTTGCAAACCTGGGGGTTCTGTGTCATGTGGTTTGCAAAGGTGGTGGTCCAGGAGGAGATTATGTCCTACCGTGAGTCCAGAGGAATCCAGACAGCTGCATGCTGTTGTCTGGAGCATGCTGTGAGGATCGATGGGGGACAACTCAATGCTCAATGATCTAGAACTACATCTTCATCAGCACTTCTAGTCCAGTACGTGTTTGCAGCTGAAAACAAGCACTGTATTTTCATAGCACAGAGTCATTGCTTTAGACTGGGAAACAGTCACACAGGACTGGAATGTTTGTGTACGTGTATGGTGCACACACACCTGCACGGTTTGATTGGCACATCTTTACAGTATTACTAGCAGTGGAAGTCTGTATTCTGCATCATACAATATGCTAATGACAGAGGATGTTTTAATGGCAACCTCAAAAAAAACCCCAAAAACCAAACCCCACAAAACACAACCCCCCCCCAAACCCCAAACCTGTTCTTAGATTTTGTGTGTCAGACCTTGCAGTGTGCATGTGAGAGTCTAAGCTGGCACTTGTTATCAACTACTACCAAAAGAGAAGTATTTGGAGGGCTTGTGGTAACGATTGAGAAGATTAATTTCAGCTAAAGGACCTGTCTGATGATGATGGAAAGATAACAATCACCTATAGAGGGATAATGGATCACATAATTAACTCTGTTATCGCATTATGAAAAGGTGATCCTTGGGCTCTAGGGAAGCACAGCCGGCTTTGTGAAGTCTGGTCTGCTATTTTTGAACCTCCTGCAGGGCTCCTGAAGATCAGCCCTCTGTCAGGGCTGGGCAGCGCGGAGCTGAGCGTGCTGGGCTGAGGAGCGAGTCGGTGGCATGCCACCACGCAGGAGCACAGCTCTGCACGAAGTGAGGGGCTGCCTTGGCAGCAAGACAAAGCATTAAGGCCGTAGGAATCTGGATTAAAGATGTCAAGGACGCTAGGTACTGGAAATTGCCTTGCAACGTGGTACCACTCAGGAGGGTGAAACTGTGCTCAGCTTTGTTGCACAAGTATGGTTTTAGAGTAAGAGATGGCAGATGTAGCTATGTGGCATAGTACTGCTGCTCCTTTTCTTGAATTACAGGAGCTAGTTTTCAGTCGTGTGACTCATCGAGGTTAGTTTAATTGTGCACTAGATGTTTGAGAGTTATTTGCATACCTGGACTTTGCTTCATCCTGATATGCAGTTAATGCTTAAGGTAAAGCTGATTTCGGAAAAATTGGCAGCCCTGGTGGCTTGAAATTTGTCCAAGAGGTTTCTGTGTGGTTTGGGTGCTGGTTAACTGTATGTATTAATAGTAACTTAGACCAGAACCAGCTTCCTGCTCTGCATTTGATATATTTTGAACGCGGAGTCACATGTGGGCCCTGCCATTTCTCCTAGTGCTGCCCAAAGGTGTACCACCGTAGGAAGAGTTGATTAGTGGGGTGAGGAGGGGACACAGCTTTCTGCATATTGCTGCGTAGGCAAGGAGAGAAGAGGTGCAGGACTGGGAAGTAGCAGAGTATTTTTCTCGTTGCGGTGGTGGAGTTGCAAAAGTCAAAGGCGAGACTGGTGATGTGCGACCTGGTGAGCTGGTTGGTGTAAGGCTGGAGTTACTCTCTCCGTTTATCCCCAGCGACTTAGGAAGGTGTTCAGGTCTCTAGACGTGTTTCCTGCCCTCACCAACCCAATGGTAAGATACGCTGACCAAGCCGCTAGTGTCAAATGCTGCTTTAGAGATAAAATACATATCTATGTGTGAAAAATAAAAACTAGCATCCGGAGCTGCCAGGATAGTAATGAACTGTAATGTATGCAAAACACAGAGGCCAAGCACTGCAGGCAATTTCTCCAGTGCTCATATAAATCACATGGTAAAGGTTTTACTGGAAACTGAAGTGGATATTTAAATATTCCCCGGGTTAAGTTTATTCATTTTGTTTTGATTGAAACAATCGGAAAAGATTGTGTGGCTGTAATTTCACCAGGAGGTTGAAGTAGGTGACTGACCGAGTTGTGATCGTATTTACTTTAGACCTCAGTAGAGAGATTACTCATAGGGATCTTATTAGGCTGCATGATTAAAAAAAAAAAAAAGCAGTAGCAACAAATTTTCGGTATCTAACACATATAATGGCTGCATAATGTTGCATCTAGATGGATGATAGTTTAATTTAATGTTTAGTCTTATGTGTGGGCTTACTCAGACAAACAATTGCTTACTCCCAGGGGATTATGGGCATTAATATCAAAATGATAACACAAGCATCAGAGCCGTGCTCAAACAGAGTGCTGGAGGATTCAAAGCAGCCTGGTCCTCATAGGAGCTGATTTATTTGATTGATCTCAGTGTAAGTTGGACTCCTTGAGAGAGAAGAGAGGCTATAACAGCTGTAGTATTCCCTGGGCCGGTAGGTGAAATCAGAGGCTGGAGCCAGGCTCCTGCAGAAATCCCTAATGAGATTTGCGCAGTGCACCTTGTCCCTCGGCTGAACTAACAGGCTGTGGGCGCTGCCTGCGGTCGCACACCTGACCGTCTTTCCGTTGGCGCTCATCTGCTTTCCACCCTCCTGACCCCTCTTTCTCCATCCACCAACTCTGACTACCTGAAAATGGAAAGAGCAGCCTGGGGAAGCGTGGCAGGGGAAAAGAGGGGTCCTGCCTGGCCGTCAGTGCCCACGCAGACGACACACACGGACATTAAATGGTGACTCGGTGTCTCAGAATGTGCATGTAATGAGGCACCATCATCATAATTTAACCGTGTAGTTCTGCTTAGTGGCAATATAGAGAAATTATTAATTAACCAATTTTATAATAGAATATACAGAGGCGATGTAGTTGCCTAAAGGAGGAGAAGAGGGCTGTAATTTGCTGGTATCAGATGAATTATATTATGAAAATGAGCTTCAAAACTGCACAAATGGAGAGGGAAAAAATATGACTGTAATGGTTTGGGGTTGTTATTTAGTTGCTGTTTTTTTGTGATTTGCTAATGATTATTGTATGTCCATCCTTAAGGTCATTTGTGATGTGTCCCACGCTGAGAATTATGACCAGCAGCAAGAAATGAGAAATTAATTTGTTTTAAATGATACTACACATTATCAGGAGAGAGACTGCATTTTCAGCCACCAAAATGATTCCTAATGACAAGCTTAATACTTCTATCAGACACAGATGCACAGAGTGCCATGCAGCTTTGAGAATCGGCTGTTGTGCGCCAGGATAAGACACAAGTTGGGGGGGGGGGGGGGGGGGCCAAGAAAAAAAGAAAAAAAAAAGTCCTGCAAACTCTAATTCCTGTCCAGCCATCCCTTTGTAGCTTGGAAGATGGGCCCGTGTCAGGACACAGCCGTACAGCACGTTCAGCAGAGGTGACGTGAGCGCGGTTGGAGGTGATGCCGCGGAGTTGCCCGGCGGTGTGTCACTGGGCGGTGTGCTGGCTGGCGGGAGCCGGGCTGAGGGCCCGGTGGCAGCCCTCTTAGGGCAGGGGCAGGACCCGCACCCGCTGCCGCCCTGCTGGTGGTGCTAAGGCTCCGCTCCTCTCCTCAAGCCTGCACACGGTTATCTTGCTGAATCCGTGCCATCAAGGAAAAGAAAGCAAATACTCTTGTTTTCATGGATGGCTGGTAATTCGCTGCTGCGTTGCATTAGTTCAAACTGCTGTGAGGGATTTTGTAACTAAAACTTGGTCATAATTGAACGAGCTGGTATTAACCCGCTCTTGGAAGTGCAGCGTGCATGTGGGATTGCCACTGGAAAGGGAGCGCTAGTGTGCTGTCTTCACTCAGTTACGTCTTGGATGTATTTGAGACTTCCTTTTCGTTTTGTTACTTTGCATCTTTTTCATGTTAAAACCTAGTGGCTCTACTTGTCCCTACGATGGAATGGGGAAGGGCTGTGGGCTCAGAAGCTCGTTTTCTTGCTTGGGTGAGTGTGGCTGTGTGCCGTTTGCTTTATGAAGGCCAGAGTGTATTCTTCATCACGTGGTCTCTTCCAGGTGTGACCAGATACTGCTCTTCAACGCATGCCCCATTCCTAGGACAAAATGTTGCTCCTCTTTTGGGAGTCACTGGGTGTAATCCCATTGTTATGCTGCTCTTATTCAAATAAATTAATGTAGCACTCTAGCATGTCTTAATGTCTCCTCACCTTAGAAAGCAAGTAGAAAAGCTGCAGACAGTTGAATTCCAATGAGCTTTTCGGGAACTTAATGAAATTATTTTCTGATCCTGTTTGTTGGATTTCACACATTACAAATTCAAAACTGTTGTGCCTCAGGAGGACCAAAATTCCCTGAGTAAAGCTCCCTATTGAGTTCCTTCAGTCGCAAAATGCGTGTAAGGGAAGAATGAAAAGCCCCTCAGGTACGGAGTTCGAGTAGGGGGTATGAATATCCTCCCTGGAACACTGTGGCTGCAAAAGGCTCCAGTCCCTTTCTCTGGATTCACGTTAGAAGCAGAGGAGGGAAGAGCAAGGTGATTTCTAGGGTGTTGCTTTGATCCTCTCCCAGTCAGGTAAATGAAGTGGGAGAAACGGTCGATGTTAAAAGCTTTACCCTTGTGCTCGTGTTTCTGTAGGATTAATGGAGTCAGCGTCTTCAGAAGCACTACACTAGAATGAAACCAAACCAGACTTGTTTGTTGAAAGATCTCTGTGATTCACTGGAAGCATCTGGGAAAAGAGGAAGGTGCAGCTTTGAAAGCAATGTGGGGATATAAATTAGAAGATGTGGTTTTCAGATAGTTTATCAGGGGAAGGTGGGCTGTCTGATTAGTTCTTTCTCAAATACCTAGAGAGAAAATTCTCTCCTGTTGAGATTTCTTTTCTGGGTGCCTGCTCGGAATATTCCGTCACAGGATGCTGACGTTCCCTTACCACTTACAACTGGACTGTTGGTCCAGTCACACAGTGATGCGCGCCCCTGGCTATAGCTGGGGAGGGAGTAAGGATCCAGGGGATTTCACACAGGATTTTTGGTTTGCCCTGACTGAATGAAAGCTGCTTTCAAGATGGGTCTCGTGTTAGTATGCCAGAATGAAGAAAAATATCAGGAGAGCCTAAACTGCCATGTATTTTAAAAATTAAGACCATAACATTATCAAACAGTTTCGGCTTTTTGTTTTTGGTAAGACATGGGTATTGAGAATGCAGGGTGTCATACTGATGCTGAGCTGTTGGAACCAGTAAGCAGACGTATGATAGTGCAGCATGGAGACACTCTAACTGACGGAGCGCTCCTGCTGGGGACCCAGTGGGGAGGGGAATACAGACATCAAGCTGCGTAAGATTACAAAAGGTACGTATCTCTGATGAGAGTTCATTAGCAGGTAAAAAAGACTGTAGCTTATACAAATCATCCAGTCGAGGAATGAAAGCCCCACCAGGACGATCATGGCACTCCTCCGATGTGCCTTTTGTCTGGAGGTGAGGCACTGTGGTCCGGCAACCTGCTGTCAGCCCATCCTCTGGGCCCAGCCCTGCCAAGCCGCGCTGTTGGGACTGACTTGCTGCGATAATATAGGCTGCACCAGTGGATGCTAATACAGAGCGTAAAATCTCGTATTCCTTCCAAAAGCTGTATTCAGCAGTCAGGGGCAATATAAGGTTATCCGAGTGCTGCGCTTCACGGGTTTTCATAGCTAGGAGACAAGGAGTACCATCAAGTCTCTTGGCATGCATGATTTCAAGGGAGGGAGCCTGGCTGTTCTGCTGGTCTAGGCTGAGGATAAAGCTTTTAGTTCATAATGACTTGAAGTAGCGGGTGGGAGCAGGCACCTGAGATTTATGAGAGGGGACAAAAGAAACAGGCGAAGATAAGGCAGCTCAAAAGAAAAAGATTTTCATATATAAAGTGTATGTTTTATTAGGGGTTCATGTTTCTCTTGTCCTGCTGACTTGGTTTCAATGGTAGCCCCTTACTAATGTTGAAGATGAAGAACATATTGTGTGTTAAAAAAAACAAAACAAAACAAACCCACACCCACAAAAAACCCCAACCAACCAAAAAAAACCCCAAACCAAACCCACAAAACCCCCCAGAAACAAAAATAACTATGAAACCAAAACCTAAAAGCCCCACCGAAAACCCAGCCAGCCCCCCCAAACAAACAACAAAACCCAACAACAACAAAAACCCAAACCCAACGGCCAAACCTAACTTCCCGGCAGTTCAGTGGTTGAATGAATGACCGTGTAAGGAAATACAGACTTATAAAAATGCTTGCATTTCACTCTGTAACAGAAAAGGCATATCTTGCCGTACGTTACATGGCTGCTTTTTTTTGGCACAGTGTGAACTGTTTTTCTGTCTACATCTTATTCCACAGAAGAATTTCTTCCCCCAGTTTCTACCCAACTTTGTCTTGGAGCAATAGACGGACTCTACCAGTTGAATTGTTTCAAATCTGGCGTGCTGATTGTGTGGTAGTAATTACTCATGAATAATTGTGTACAGGTTGCTGGAAGATACAATCAGTCTGTTGCAAAATACAGTTTGTCTGGTTTTGGAGGTGGATGGATAAGAGGAAGTAGTTTTCTCATTTGAAGAAGTACCGACTAAAGGATGCCTGGCTACTGATAGAGTAGCTCCGTCTGCGCGCTGCAGTTACGGCTGCGCAGATGTCAGGCAGACTGGTCAACTGTAAGCTGTAGCGAAGTCCTCGCTGCCTAGCGTTTTAACCTAGCTTTCCTTCAGGTGTCCAAGCCTTTGGACTAGTTTGAACTGTTTCAGACCTGTAACGACTTTGGGTGCGGCTCTCAAGTTTTTGTTTAAGTTGGAAAAAATGATGTACTCCAGAGAATTTCTTTTGATTTTTACTCCTGTATGAAACAGCACAGAAATATTGAAGGAAATACACAGGTGATGTTCCTTAGGCTGGCTGTTCCTAGAGTTCCGTGCCAGGGCTGCCTCCCGGTAGCGGTGTTTGTCCTTGCCGTGAAATATTGAGTGACTTGAGAGGTGTTTTTGGAAAGACCAGCCTTGAGTCTCCTCGGCTGTTGAAATGACAGTTCCGAACTGCCCAGTGTCCAGCATTTGCTGTTCCTAAAGCAGTCAAAGCAAGATAGGTATTGGAAAAATGGGCTATTTATGTAGGTCTCTAAACATGGGCTCACTAAATTGTCTGCTTTCAGTTTTGAATATCTTCATCTGAATCGCGTGCTGCTTTGTTTCCAGCAGTGCGCAGAGAAACGGAGATGGGCTACAATAGCTTATCAGACTGGTATTGTTTATTTGTTGTAAACCACAGCTGTCTGTTGAGTGCCGGCTCGTGACTGACAAACAAATGAGTTTACCCTTCCTCTATTTGAAAGTGATGCTGAAAATCTCCGCGTCCCGTATTTTAATTTTTGTGTCCTTCTTTGTCATTTTCCCAATGAAAATTACCCCGGCACTGATCTCAATGTTAATGTATTCCTGCTTACATTTGACTTCTGAATATGTTATGGCTAATTATCATTACACAGGACGAGAGATCAGAGCCCTGACTGAGGTGCTTGGTATGGGAACAAAAGGAGGCCAACTCTGCATCTTGGCACAGGGCCCAAAAATTGTGACTGAGCATCTTGAAACTGGTGGAGTCTGGGGAGGAGAGGGGGGCTTGTTGCCTCTTTTTTTTTTTTCTTAGTTTCATTTTATTATTTTTTATGAACTGGGGGAGGGGCCAGGATGGGGCTAAAATTTCCCCTTGAACATGATGTCAATATGTTGGCATGTCTCCTTTTATTAAGATGCCATCCAACTGATAACAAGTCCTGCTGTGTTTTACCAACATAAAAAATTAGACTGGAGACCAGGGAGCGGCAGGTGGCTTTTGGCACCAAGAAATAATCACACTTGATGTGGAAAGTAAAGTAAAAGGAGCCATCTGTTCACTGCAGGAGGACGTGAAAAATCACATTAACATATTGTCACTAACATCATGAAATACACAGTTAATAATAAATTTAGTTATCATGGCAAGCTGCATTGGATGCTTCCTTAGAAAAAGTATTGTGTGGAAGATGTGCTTGCTTACATCCTCCTATTGAGATATATCCTTTTTTGTGTGGGAGTCCAAACCCCGCTGTTTGTCCCTGCCCGTGTGAGCACACAGGCGTCTCCTCTGCTGGGAGCACGAATGGCTGTCGGAGTCCCGCTTCTGCCTTTGCCCTTTCATCTGCTGAGCTTGTATCCATCCCTCTTCCCTCACTGCCAGGCGAGCACACTAAATGGCTGCAAAGGGAGGAACTGGAAATCCCATAGAAGGGAGGGAATGAAAAGCCTAGAAAAAAGGAGGAGTCTTGGATTAGGTGTGTCTGCAGCGAGTGCTGTAGGCCTGCTCTAATGTCTACTCAAGTCCTTGGGAAGCTTTTCTTTTCCTTTAATTGGCATCGGATTAGACTTGTGTTACCGAAGGCGGTTTTGGTGGGAGCTCGTTCGTTTTTTTTGTGGCAGCTGAGTTTATTACCGGTTTCACTGGAGATGCACGTAGCCTGCAAAATCACCCCTTGGGTCGGGCAATTTTTTAATTCTTTTCCTTCTCCTGTGTGCTCAGGTCTGCAAAATCCTGTGCCGAGCGTGTCTGTGAGGGCTATGTGCTAAACTGGGAACCAGCTGTCCCATTGATCGCTTCCTGACAAAAGGACTTCAGGAAGGTAGTGCTGACTTAAATCAGGGCAGCTGAAATAAGGCGTAACAAGGATGTCCTCTTCTTACTGTTTAAGAAAAATTTTGTTATAAATAGACTTAAATAGTGTCGTTCTACTCTGTGTACGGTGTACCTCAAATTTCTGTCTGGGGTGCATTTGAGCTTCAAATGGGTTTTGCGTAAAAGGATTTACTTTTTTAGTCATCTCTGCGAAAACTCAGTCTCTGAGGATGGAGCTGGTTCCTCCTTTCCTCTACAGTGTTCCTAATAAAAGAGGACTTTCCGTGTGCCCCCTCCAACCTGTGTGCTCTGTTTTCAGTTTGGAGTGACAATTGAAACGGTACACAATTATCAAAAGAGTTAGCAGTAATAGCCTAGCAGTTTGCAGTTGAAGGAGCGCGAACGAATGAACTGCTTTGGGTCATATATTGCAGGTACCTGTTGTTTAAGTATTTATGACATTTGTACCTAGATGAAAGCTGGTGGGATTTTTTTTTTTTATATCTTGGAGAAGTCTTTTTCACCCAATGGCAGCATCTCAGAGAGGAGAAGAGAGGTTCATTTCAGAATTCTATAAAGCAAATTTCCCCTCAGAGTGATAGTCCTGCTCACATGTCTTTATTGTCACTAGTGAAAAAGCAGAAATGAATTAATTTCACTGTCTCATTTCGTGTCTACATGGGAGAGGAGTTGTCTGTCACTGTTTACCCACGTTGCTGACTAACTGTGGATGTCTCAACACAGAACCAGGTTATAGCCAAGTCTCCCAGTCAAAAACATACATTTCGTACAAAAGTAAAGAAAATGGTTTTCAAAGACTAGGTTGTAAAATTATATAAATGTCCTAAGTACCCAAACCAGGACTGGGGCAATGGGTTATATGCATCTTCAGGAGACTTCTCATCCTTGCTCGCTTTCTCGGGCCAGACGCTTTTGTGACTTAAAAAATGGGTTACTCCACAAGATGAGGAAGTTGAGTCTGTCATCTCCTGTCCACATAATCAAGGCTTCACCCAATAGTATACCCAGCAATTCATGAATTAGCATTGCAAAGCGTGCTTGATGTTTTAGCGGGGATGGTTAGTAGCTCTTGCAAAGATGTCTGTGGTGGCTTTGGCTCCGGGGGCGTGCCTGTGTGTGCCATCCAGGGCACTTAAGCTTAAAGGAGGTAAGAACTACTAAAATGAAAATCTACATTTTGGAAAGACTATAGATCTGCAGGCGTCAAGGCTCCAACTACTAAGAATACGATGTCCTCCAGCTGCCTGTCGTCTTCCAGCTGGTTTTGGA
Organism: Chroicocephalus ridibundus; assembly: GCF_963924245.1. Lineage (NCBI taxonomy): Eukaryota > Metazoa > Chordata > Aves > Charadriiformes > Laridae > Chroicocephalus > Chroicocephalus ridibundus. The sequence continues at coordinate 999,500 of NC_086288.1, forward strand.
TCGCGTGGTTTGTCTGGCGTTTTGAGATGGGGCGTTGGGTCATCTGGGTGCCACTTGCTGCAGCCTCCTTGCCTGGCTGCGCTCCCTGTAGCGTTGTCGGAAGATTTGCTGCTTGGCTTTCTGCACGGGGCGTCCCAGCGTCTGAGGGATTTGTGAGCACTAATAGATGCATCCCCGCAACCTCCCATGAAGCAGGGCGTAGTGATATGCTCATTTAAAAAGATGAAGATTGAAGCCTGGAAAGAGCAAGCAACACCCACATGCAGGCAGTCTGGGGCAGAAACAAGTATTGAATATAATTAATGTCAATCAACCTGGCCTTATGGAAAATAGATCTCGTCAAATGAACTTGATATCTTTTTTGATGAGATTATGAGTCTGGCTGATAGACTTCCCTTGGTACCGAACGATAGTTTGGTGAAGAAACTGAAACGATGCAAAATTATCACAGACATTATTAAATGGATTAAAAATTTACTAAAATGCAACTGTAACCAGGTTATCAGTGTTGAGCAGGTGTGATTCTAATGATATCCTGCAGGAATAGCTTTTTAGTCCTGCACTGTTATACCTCCTTAGTCTCTGTTACAGCCACAGAAGAAAATAGACTGCAGCTCGTAGCGGTGGCATGATGATGTCCGGAATGTTCAGCAGCAGAAAGGGCCACTTGCTGATGCAATGACACATGGATGTCATCACGGGAGGAAACAATTCCCTCCTTCATGTGACAAAATACAAAGCCACGTGCCTGAGAGCAGAGAGTGCAGGCCTTGCATGTCATATGGGAGAGGCTTTCTGGAAAGCAGCGACTTGGAAAAAGAATCGGGGTCACGGTGACTAAACAGCTAGAGGTGAGCGGTGCTCTAGCTAAAGGTGCTGTTAGAGTTCTTGAAAGGCACTAAGAAATTAAGAGGATTTCAGTATTTCTGTGCCCAAATGGTTTGTGACAGCTTTTTTTTAAAGGATGTGTGTGGTTCTGGGGCTAGCTATTCTAGTGACCATATGAGACTTAGGAGAGCTAGAAGAAAACTCTGAAAAAGAACAAAAAACTGAATGAGATCTCTCCTGGGAAATTTGTCCACTGGCCCTAATGAAATTAAGGAGGGAGAAAGCTGAGGAGAGGCTGGAATAGCAGCCAGAGGCATTGGGACTTGGGTAATAAAAGCTCTTCAGTAAAGGGACATAAACCTGCAATAAGACACCTCTGTAGTAAGGGACTGCGCCTGGAAGCTGAAGTTGAAACGATTTTACGCTTGCTGGTGCAAGTTTTCACAGTAAAAGCTAGGCTCAGTTTTTTGTAGCTTGAGATCTTGGTAGAAAAAGCAACCAAGGGGTGTTTCCAGCAAGGAAACAATTATCGGGAACTAGACTGAATATCCTTGTTTCAGTCAATAATCCGTGCTGTGGCCCTACTTGTAAGACCGTTCTTCTGTTCTAAAGCCCCCGAGCAGAAAACCTTTGCTTGGAGTAAAGTGAAATCATTGAAATAGCAGAGTGTTTGGCCGCTAACAGTTCATTTTGCAAGTAAAATGTCACTTGTGGGGAAAAAGCTGTATACGTTGACAGCCTTTTTGTGTTCTGACAGGCCTTTCTAGTTTATTAGCTACTTCGTTTTGTACATGACGGACCTCTATGTGACTGTGGAAATCCAAGGCAGATGGGCTCCGCAGTCAGCCTGAGGGGACAGGAGGAAGGTGACTTCAGAACTCTCAAGTACCCTGAATTTTCTGCCTTTCATCACAGCGGTTAAGGGACCCGCAGAGGCTGCCGGTGCTGCGGGAGCTCCAGGAGGAGCTTAACGGGTGGCCGGGACTGAGGCGAATGGGCAATGCCCGCTTTCACGGGGAGAGTCTCCTGTAAGGCGGTAGCGGCATTTTGACTGGGCAAAGGCACTAGGAGAAGGTTGGCTGTAGGACCATGAGCAAATGATGGATTCCAGTCTTCTCTTCCCTGGCTTGCTTGTCGTCTTTCCCTACCTGTCTTTATCCTTTTTTATTGCCAGCTGCCCTTCTGCCTGCAGGGGGGTGTAGAGGTCCCATCTGTTTACCAGCAGGCAGGGAGTGAGCTCCTTCCAGCTCATGGCATCTCGCAGAAAAAGTGACTCCTGACTCTTTTAACAAATAGAAGCTGCAAGTTCCATTAGCTGCTGGGTACAGGGATCAGGTTATTTGTTGCTTGGAAATGCTTAAAGGAATCAGTGCTACTTGTAGAAGTGGTTTGCAAAACTTTACGGCTTGGCAAGTTTTTGTGTGTGTAACGGCCATGTACTGTTTGCATTGTGCCACTGCCGGAGATGGCCATCCCGCTTTCTGGGGATACGCTTCTTGGCAGGGCGCTGCACCGACAGGGAATGTCCATCTCCTCTTGGCAGCTTAGTCAGGTCACGGTCAGGCGGGTGAGCGATTCCGGCAGAACAGCACAGCGGTAGGGTGTGCAGCAGCAATGCAAAGCACCTCTTCCTCTGAAAACTGCTGTGTTGGGTGCTTTTTGCTTCTCTGTCAATCCAGTGTGCACTGGCTTTGAGGAGTTCCCTACGCTTGCAGGACTGCCTGCGGAGTAACAGGCAGGAAAAGGCGTCCGTTTCACCTGCTGATGCTCACTTGTAGCTATTTTGGGTAACTTCACTGCAGAATTAAGTATTTAAGTAGAGACCTGATAGCCGATGGTTTGTGTATCTAGATGCAACAGAACTCTTCCCCAGCACATCCTGAGGTGGAAGGTGCCAAGTGAGACGGTCTCACGCCAGCGCTTCAGTGGGAATGTCGCAGAATGGAGACTTGCTCAAATGGTAAGGGTATCAGAACAGTCTTCTGTTTATGATTACAGGAGTTAGGCATATTTTAAAGGAAGAGAACGTTTCCTTTCCTTTTCAAAAACATCGCGAGAGCAGAAACAAAGCCCTTTCAATATGTGTCCTCCTATTGAATGGAAATTGAGTTACAAAGGAGCTTTGCCAGACGTATCCCAGCATGTTTATACACATTTGGATCCTTGGAATAATAAGAGGAGTGTGCTATTGTATGCTCTCATTTACATAATTAATTGGAGCACAGTCCTTATTATTTTGATGATGAGTCTGTGTAATAGAAATGTCCTTACAGCCCAGTAGGAGACTGGGGAGATAAATACCTTTGAGGTCCAGTCTTCTACTTCCTTCAGTACTGTAGCGTGCGTGAAGTGCTGCTAAAGATTTACAGAACATCTGGCAGGAGCAGGTGGCAGTTTACCTTTCAATATGTTATTTAAATGACAATTTAGTTAAGCCTGCAAATAATAATAGTAATAAAAACAGTCTCACATACATTCATGTTTTAGAGCAAAGGAGCTTTCTGAGCTGAGTTACTGAGCCCCTTTCTTTCCAGGCTGAGCCCGTGCTCGCTCTTTGCTGCTCTGCCTGCTGTTTGTGCTGCCAGCAGGAACGCCTAGTGCCCTGGCCCGGCTCGGGGGGAGGAGATTCTCTTCTACTGGCCAACGCATAGCTGCTGAGCGCATTTCCTAAGCAAGGCTTGTGCTGGGCGTTTGTGGTCTGTACCCTGGTGTCTAAAACAAAACATGGTATTGCATCACTGATACATTAAGGTGAGAGATCAAAGTCAACTGGAGTTGTCATCAAGGAGTTTGTCACGTTTGAATATTTTTGTGTCTTTCTCTGTATCCTGTCCGCAGAGAGAATGTCTTGTGCCTCAGATAGCGACTTAGAGCTAGCGGCAGACTTGGTCTGTCTGAGGTAGGTCAGTAGCCTGTGTGATCCTTGGGAAGCGGTGCTCTTCAAAGCTCACCTCTGAGAAATGCTTTCGGAGCAGGCGCAGCACCTTTATCCGTTTGTGTGCGGCGTGTGCTGTGTCCCACCTGTTCTGCAGACAGTCGTTCATTCCATGGGCATGAACAATGTGACTGCTTCATAGGGACAGCATGAAGTGGTAATGAGAATCTGATTAGTACAAAAGAGGCTATGCTTTCTTACATTATTAATTGACTAATGAAATTAGAGGTCTTATTTACTGGTGGAAAACTGACTGTGGCTGTAAACATGCTGATAGAGTGTTTAGGCCACAGAAGACGCAATGCGAGACAGAGAAGGTGGTAATGTAAGATGCGTTTTCTGTTGGAAAAGATGGAGGAATTTATGTTTGTTTGTGTGGAGGATGTATGTTTGATCCAGTAAAGGTGACGTTTGCAATTTTCATTGTTCGAGAAATGATTTTCACTCTGTATTAGTGCATGAATATAATTTGATGGATTGTTATTTGAGATAGTACTTTCTCTTCTAATGATTTTGAAAACAAGACTTGTTTGCAGAAGAGAAAGACCATTGCAAAAAACCAAAAATCTAAGAATACAGTCACTCTTTTCTCCTTAGTGGTGATCACAAGTGTAAGTGCAGCCTTGGAAGGGGTCATCTTTGCACTTTGACCATTTGCAGGTGGGGGCGGGGGGGCAGGAGCAGCAGCTGTGTGTTGAAATGGGTTTGGTTGGGAAGGCTGGTGAATGTCTTCAGTATAACTGGAGTTTGTTCCGGAGGTTTGCATTAGGCAAGGCAGGGAATTGGGAGAAGGGCGAGGAACAGAAGTGAAAACATGTGGTTGGATTTGTTAGAAGTGGTGCTACCTCCAGGGACAGGTTTCCCAGAGGTGCTAAAGAGACCTTGTGATCTGTCACTGGTATGACTTGACGGAGCTCCTGGTGGTGCTGGGTCCCTGTGACACATCCGTAGTGCTTGGAAAACCTCAGCTTGCTTTCCCGCCATTTCGCTTCTTCCTGTTTCACCCAGTGTAGTAGAAGCTTCTAAGGAAAATAGTGGAAGGACCTTTGTCATGTAGCTTTTTAATTCCATTTCAGGGCTTCCTTGGGATCTGTTGGCCCATTCATAGCAGGACCGCAGTGAAACCATGCTCGAGAGGGCGGGCCTGTGGGCAAAAATAGGTTGGTTGAGATGTAACCGGGTAGGACAGCTTTCTCGCGGATAGGAAGTCAGTTATTCTACTTTCCTGCAGGGACAGTAAAATCCTTGCAAGGATTTCTCTAGGGAAGGAAAAAAAAAACGACCCAGAAGCGGTATTCTCGGTGTTAAAGTAAAGGGTAGGTGGTCTGAACCATTTGTTCTTTTAGGGTACTTTGATGGTCATCGCAGTGAGACTACACCCCCCCGAGAGATGTAAGGAATCGGGTGTTGTGAAGTATTTACTCTTTGGCACTGCTTCATTACCTGCTCTTTGTAATTTATGGTGCCATATGGAACAGGGCTGATAACTACCAGTCTTTATGAACACACTGGTTTCATTTACCTGAAGCAGGCTTTTCAGTTTTGAATGGAATCAGAGATACATTGTTGCCTCATTACAGTCCAATTAAAACGCGGTTTTAGCCTAACGCTAGGTTGATTATTAATTGTCTGGAAGGCCTTTTTCCTTCTGTGCCTTTAATTAGGATTTCCCATTACAGCCTCATCCAGAAGCAGAGTGTGCTGAAACCCCTGAGCAGTGTCACGGCGCTGTGCGGTGGGTAGGTGGGTCCAGACCTGCGCACGGAGAGCTGGGACGGTGCAGATGCTCTCGAGTCCATCCTCCCAGAGTGACAGGGGACGGGTGCACATCGCAGCTCCGGTTTCTCATCTCGGACCTTCAGCTGAATGTCTTTGAGGTTTGAGTCCATTGTTCGATGGGGGCTTGTTTTGCCATAAAGTGATACAGGATTTTAGGGGCTCCCATGGAAAAAAAACCAAACCAAAATAAGACAATTGCACGGTATCTCTGGCAGGGACTAGCGTGGCGGTAATATGGCCATGGGCTCACTTTTACTGGCAGCTGTATTTGTAGAGGAATTTGAGGCAAAAGTGACATGATGCTTTTCCCTAATGCTGTTTCTATCCCTTTTTCAATCATTTCTTGCGAGAACAAAGCAGAGGTCTGGGCAGCCTCGGGCAGGGGTTGACTAGCGCAGGGGTACTCGTTTACATGGAGTAAACTGGTTCCTTCTGATGAAAGTCACTCGGGGTAGGCAGGCTCCACCCAAATGCCTGACAAATTACCTTGCAGTTGCTTTGAAAAATGATGGATGGTAAAGTTGTTTTTCCTGTTGGTAGCAAGACAACTCCTTTTTAATTTATTTATTTAGTGATGTAAACTTCAAGAAGTGCAGGCTTACAGGGGCTCTGGCAGAGCACCGTTACTGTGTCTTCAGGTGCGCAGTGGGAACAGGACTGGAAATTTTTGGGCTTCGTTGTTCTCCGGTATTTTTTTAATCTCTTTGGTATTTAACCATTGGGAAGAAAACTTAGTGGAAGGGATTTTACAGGAAGATGTTACTCGGAACTGCGTATGGTAAAGTGTCTGGTTTCACTTGGCTGGTCCGGTACTATGTGGAGTATCTTGTAAGGGTATTGCTTAGGGCCAAGGGTTTCCCAGCTGGGGTTTGTTTTGAGAGGGAATGGCTTATTCTCACATATTGCACAGTAGGAAACCTTCTGCCTTGTAGCTCTCCAGTGATTTATTTTGGGTGTTTAGCCAAGGACTTAAATGGGTTAGTAGACTAGCACCTTCAGGGAAGTTGCTCTTTATAATTTAACTTTCAGAGAGCAGGTTATAGTGCTCTCAAACAGTTGTGTCAAAGACCCAGCAAAAATTAATGGCTCAGAACTAATGGCAAGCTTTCCAGGATGTTGCTCTGATTTATTGAGTGGTGCTAAGCTCCAGCATCCTTGTGTGGAGAGCACTTGTCTTCATATAAGGGGGCTAATATTACCTCAAGCTGTTGTCATTTGACTTGGTGAAATTGCTTAGATGCTACTCTGGGTGTAGATGGCTGGTGGTGATTACTCTGAAGTATTCAAAGGGCAGAAACCCTGGGGAAAGGCTGATTAGCTGCCCAGGAGGATGGTGTTCCAGCCACGTAAACAAACTCCTGAAGTCTCCCGGTCGTAATGAGGACCAGGCCCCAGTGACAGAGCCCACTCTGCTCTGTGCTGCTGCATTGAAGTTGAGCAATTTGCGAGGGGAAAGTGATTGGAGTCAGTCCCTGCGATGCACGTAATCCACTAATCACCACTCTGAGACTTCTGGTGCTCAGGAACAGCAGGAGGGAATTGGCTTTTATGAGCTGAAGGAGACACTGGCATATGTTGTTGAGGAGAGGGGGGAGGAGGGACTGCTTAAATATTTATAGATTAAGGGTACATTGGGATCCCTTCTGTCTTTTGTATGCCTGATTCCCCCACTTCCTCCTGGGGATAATGAGACATAAAATCTCCTCAGCCTTACCTGTGTTTTAACTCGGAAGCGTCCAGTCCGAGCCTACTTCCAGCCCTCGTGCTTGCGCTAATGGACCGGGTGGCTGTGAAGCCATTGCAAAACGTGTCTCGTCACCGTCCGTCTTGCTGGGCTGTCTCAATCGTGGTCCGAAAACATCGCAACTGAAAAAAACTAAGGGCGTTGCAGTCTGGACACTTGGGGGAAGTGAGAGTAGAAGCGAAACGAACTCAAAATCCGACGAGCGGCAGGCAGATAGCAGCTTCCTATGGAACCCTGTCTGTGATGCTCTCCTGAATCTCTGCCCCGACCACCCTGGGGTAGGAGAGCAGAGGAGCTCTGTCTGCTCCTTCCTACCTCTAAATTTAATATAGATTTGTCTTCCTGCAGGCGAAAAGGTGACCTTTTCATTGGGTTGCTCCTCCTTCAGTGATTACTTTGCATGTGTAAATTCACCCTCCCTTTGATAAAGGAAGACGTATTTCATACTGTGCGCAGTCAGAGAGAAGCCGTTGACTGCTGCGGACAAAATGCTTTCAAATGCAGAGTGCTCTGCTCAGTCCTACCTACAGAACCTGTGAAGGAGATGGAGAAGGCTGGGGGAGAAGTAGACCTCCTGCGGCTTCACCCTGTTAACTCGGAGCAGCCCAATGCAGTGTTAGGAACAGGGTAACGGTGCCCCACGTAGGAGCGGGAGCCTGGAGGAGATCCCTGGTGGCACCGAATCCTCTCTGCTGTCACAGGCAGGTGTGTTACTGGCAGGCGTGCGGCAGTCAGAACCATGTGTGCGAGCAGGATGACTCTGGGAGCTCTTCCCATCGAGACCTGTGGAAAATGACGGTGATTTTGAAACCGAGGAAGTGTGTGTGTGTGTGTTCTCTTGCTCTCCAGCCTGGTAAAAAGTGTAGAATTTTGCGGTTTGTTTATTCCTGCTTTTGGTGTGTTGTAGTAAATTAGTTTCTCCACAAGATGCATATTTTCCTCAAGTGCTGCTCGCTCTTTTCATCAGTGCTCCTGAAATATTTGATAGGGGATGTAAGTATCGTGATAACCATTCTACGGGGCACACTGAGGCACAGGATATGAGGAGAATCATTCAAAGCTAATGCACGTGTCAGCAGTGCAGCCGAGAGCTGCACCCGGTGTGCTCGGATCCCAAATGCAGGGTATTACCCTGTTGCTCACCTTCTCGGCTACATCTCAAATAGTGAGAGAGAAGCCATGAGAAAGTCTGCCCATTGCCTTTTTGGAAGACCACACCTAACTTTTGATAAGCTGTATTTGCCATTTGCAGTGCAGGAGAACTTGTTTTTATATTCGTACACATCCTCAAATAGCTTTCCTTTTGTGATCCAGCTATTTCCGGGTACTGTTTTGCTCTTCATTTTTAGAAGTTTTAACATGGCATCAGCAAGTCAGACCCAAGTCTGCTCTTTGCTGGAATGGGTGCATATCTCTTTTGTCCTGTTCAGGTTAACGGCTCTTTTAAAACCTATTAAAACCTGTACTTATATAAATCACATATTAAATGGTTTAATATTGGGTATTAAAATTGCATAAATCAGTTCTAATTAGTTAAAACTGTTGCCGTAATGAAGATGTGCCCCTCAAATCCAGTATAGTGCATCAGTCCTTGAAAGTCTTGGTGGAGCCTGCCTGAGTGCTTCCCACCGGCTGGGCTGATGTGCCCATGGGTCTGCTGGAGAAAGCAAACCCAACTCAGCACTGAAAGGGCCTGGAACGGTGCGTGACGAAATGCAGCACGCTCGCGATATTAAGCAAAGTCAGTAACGGAACTTCGGATTGTTCTTGGGGTTGTGATGTCTTTGGCTCCTCGTCTTACTGGGTGTGACGGTGCAGAGTTAGGGTGCTCGAGTGCCTCTGCTGCCTCGCGTCACAGGGGCTGGATCTTCTGCTGGGTGAGCGATGTGGGAAGGGCTGGGGCCTGCGTGTCGGGCCACTGTAGTGTCACAGAGCAGGTTCAGGAGTATTTCTGTCCAACTGCGGCACAAACCTCTCATAAATCAGTTTTAAGCCAAGTGCAGATTTGATTTTGTGTTCAAGAGAATTATTTGAAGTCCAGTCTCTAAGCTTCGGTTAAAATTAATGGCGTTTCTATGTGACGTGTGTTCTGGCAAATACTGGCATGAGTTGCTTCGCTGGCTGGGAGTGTCTGGGACTGTTACCTGTCGTCTGGCAATGGTTGCGCCCTTCAGTCGTCACGACACAGAGCGCTTCGCTGCTTCTTCACAGTTCGCCCATCTTGCACTGAAACCGTCCCGCTTGGGTTTTGTGAGTAGAAATATTGTAATATCTCGGAAATAGTAGCCACTGCACTTCTTTTATTTTGCCAATGGTGTCACTGCTGCACCACAAGATTTGTGTTTCCTGCAGGCTTGAAGAAATAGTCAGAGTGGTGGTCAGTGCTTGGAGGGCTGGCGTGTTGCTGCCGCTCTCCCTGAGAGCTGCGTTGGAGCAGGTGAGGGTAACGCAGGCACCTTTCTGTCTGCCGGTCCCGCTTGACTTCTCGCTCGTCTCCATGCCACACGTCAGCAGGAGTGAGCTGGCAGCTCTGAAGGCTGTGGCTGTTATGGGTGGGGAGGTGCCTGAGCTCTTGCGCTGGGCCTGCGTTGTCCCTCTGGGCTTCAGAGACGGTTTGGAGGTTGGATGTGGTGGGTTTACTTCAAGCGGTGAATATGACACCCTTAGTTGTATCAGAGCTTCCAGTCAGCACTGCTGTGCACATGGAAGGGAATTCGAGGAAGCCCTCAGACCCTGTTAATGAATCTGTTAGTTTGAAAGCCTCAGGCTTGCCCCGTCCCAGTTGGCTAGTGCGAATTTCCTACCTAGGGGGAAGCTGCTTGTTTGTTTTTTTTATTTGTTATTACTATTTTTTAAATCAGGGATACTGTGTTTCTCCTGACAAAGAACTGACAGTGTTTATCAGCAGCAGATGTGCCTGCTTTGACGGAATTGCCAACACATGCATTTCATCTTTTTTGTACGTGTCAGGCAATAGTTTAAACAATGGGATGGCACCCTATAGTGAGACCTTAAGCTGAGGGGAAGCAGAAATTGACTTTTGTTGTTGTTGGGGGGAGAAAGGGGAAATCCTGTAAACTAATTAGCTCATTTGGCTCAGATGTCATTTCTGATCAAACCACTTAGTGCTGCTTTCACTGGCAGATCAGATGTCTCTTGAGTTAAATGCCACTCAGCAAGACCAGAAAGTGTCTAGGGCACCTGTCATCTGCTCTGTGGGGATGCTGGGTACGCAATTAACGACTGCGTATAAAAACTTCACCAGATTTAGTTCAGACACTAGAGTTCGGGTTTGTTCTGTCAAAGGGCATTTCTAGGGGGTTGACCAGATGTCAGCGAGCTTCAAGATTTTTGTCTTCTGCCTGGTTACTGGGAATTCCCAGGGAAGAGCTTTTGCGGAAGAGACAAAGCCTGCAGAAGCGCCTCAGGGCACGGTGCTACCTGGGCTGGGAGCCTCTGCCTCCTCTGCCTGCGCAGCCAGGAGTCAAGCAGCGGCCACGGCCGTGGGGCACGGGGAGGCTACGTGGTTCAGGACTGGATTTCAGTCCCGAAAACCGTAGTCCCTGTGTTGTAGTGAGTATTAAAGGGACTGACAATAGAGGAGCATTGGTTTTGAAGTGTTGATAAGCATAATCAGCACCAATGGCTGACAGAGAAGTTGGGTGTTTGTGGGGCCAATATATATTGGCATTTGACTTGTATTGACGTTACAGAAAAGCATGTGGTTGAATGTTTGCTTTTTACTCACCTTTATGGTACTTGGTAACCTTTTCTCTCTCCACTGTCCTCTCACTGTTACCAATCAAAAAGGTCAAGAGACTAGGTGAAAATAAACCACAAGTGAGAGAGGTGTTTCTCGGTTCCTCTTTTACATGATCTCTTTTCATTTAGGTAATTATTACGGATTGCCGTTAGGTTGGGACGTGTGCTTAAAAACATACACGTGAGCTGTGGGTATCTGCCTGTAGCTCTACAAAGAATCTGTACGTACTTTATTTTGACACAGGAACAATTTGTAAAGAACAGCACACACGTTATTGTATCAGAAGGGTGATGAGGAGAAGTGCAGACAGGTATGTAGTGCTTGCTTAACCTAGAGCCACTCTTCCCACATTTGCAGAAGTACTTTTGAGGGGGCCGCTGACTGGGGCAGTCTTGGCAGAATGCAGGAGGTCTGGAACGGTGACGTCCAGCCTGAAGGCAGGAGAGTCCCTGCAGAAATTGGTCAAAATCTGGGCAGCTGTACTTGTACTGTGTTGTGCTTGAGGAAATGAATACTCGATTTTCCTTCCTAAAGGGAAAGATGTCTGTAAAATAGTCTCAATCCCGTCAAGTCTTGCGTGTTCAGTCGGCGCTGTGCCATGGTAGCAAGCGCAGTGGATCATGTAAGAGAAAAGAGGGCCATGTTCTTACCTGGTGTAAACCTGGCATCTTTCCAGCGATGTCAGTGGTGTTATGCTAGTTTACACCAGCTGAAAATAGGGTCCAGATGGTCTTGATGAGAGAGAAATATCATGAGCCTGGTGCTTTCTATTGCATTGCACTTCACGTAATGATTTCACACCTGTGAAAATTGGTACAAGATCAAAATGGGCATTCATACAGATGTAGATAGACACGAAAAGTGCAAGGTACTTGGGAGAGAAGCCCATCTATCTCTCCCAGAGACAGCCGCACAAAGTATTGATTCTACTGATTCCTGGGGTGTCTAAGCTGAAGCTGGAACTCATAGTTTAGTGTATTCTTCATCTGTCTTCTCTTTGGATAATTACAGTAAAAGCATCTTGCATTCAAAAGGAGAAGATAATTTGTAATGGAAGTAGCATTAGCAGGAGTGGTTAAGTATAAATATGACGAGTATGTGATTGCTTGAGTGACAAACTTAGTGAGCTTTGTTTGACACTCGTGTCGGATCCCACACTAGGATGAAATATGTATAACTTCTGTCTTCATAAACATATGGTAAGTGTAGTGGTGAGGGCAATTTTTTGACAGGTCTACCTGCATTGTGCTTCAGTAACGCATCGTTGAAAGTCATTGAAAATTACTTGCTTGTACTCTCTTCAGAACTCTCTAAAAGATAAACGGCATTTCTCTAACTCTTGTCTTAGGCAGATTGTGGAACGAGAGGGATGAGATCATTTTGCTGTTAGCAAGTTTTCAGTTCTTGGGGGAGGCCCCATCCTCCCCGATGACATTCCTCGTGGTAGTTCTGATGAGGTTATGGGAACTAGAGGAACACTGGTCAGCTGAGGATAGGTTTCGTTATACCAGGGGAAAGGACTTTTGACTTACATTGAAATTCTAACTATCAAATCGTTGGGCTGGAAGTCTAAAAGTGTCATTTGCCAAGAAGGGCCAGGTGACTGATGCCAGGACAGCTCACGTGGAGCTGTGCTGGTGTACGGTTACAAGAGATCTGCCTTGGAAATAGTCGGGAGTGGGCAGCGCCTCCTTCGCTCCTCAGAAATAATGGTACTACTTGTAAAAACACCTGAGAAGGGCTTTTTAGAAGTGGTTGCAATCAGCAACCTTTGGCATGTGTAGGCCTGTGCGGACACGACCTGCTATCAACCAACAAGACCTGACCTCTCGCAATTACTGGACAGTGTTTTCTTTTTTAAAAAAATCGAGGGAGGTTTGCATCTCAATATTTTAGCAGTCAAGCGTAATACAGTAAGAAAGGTGTCAGGAAGCATTTTATCTAATACAACAGGATGCTGTAGGCAACACTGTTTGAAATCTGTTGAAAAGCAGGTGACAGCCACCCATGTAAAGAGTCTCACTTCCTTGAAGCGTGTTATGCTGTGCTGTTGCTATTAATTTCACAAGCTCCGCTTGCAAGCGGGGAAGTGAATGAGTGATGCAGCACTGCTTTACAAAGCTGCCTTGGCCTCAGAGGTTCCTAGGCTATTTAAACATGTTCCGTGTAATCCACTTAATTGCATGTGTAAGCTTGTCAGGAGAACTTCCAGCAGAAGCAAACCCATAATGCGCTCGGAAGTGGTGGAGGGAAACAAACGGAATGCTGAATTACTACGGTGCATTACTGGCTCCCTGAGTTCAGAGACAGATTTAATTCCAAGTCAATAATTAGAGCAGTTGCTGCTGGATGTTAATATAGAAGGAGTCAGGTGTGGCTGCTGCGCGGGGCTGACAGCAGGTGAAGCAGCAAGCGTTCAGCCGGAATGAGGAGCTGTAGGGTAGTGGAACACCTGAGATAACCCGGGGTTGACAGCCTCACCTGTCACGTCTGGTCGGGTCTCCTTTGCGGGAAGTCACATCGCAACTGTTCACACTTGGGATGGGCCTGGCTCGGTTCTACCCAAACCTGGGCAGGGGAGAACACGCAGGCGGGAGTCAGTATGGACGCACCACTTCCAGTGAGTCCCTGCGGAGATCGGGGTCTCGTTAGGCAGGGCCAGAGCTCTGGGGTTTACGGGTAGGCACCAAAGTAATCCAGCAGTACAGATCATCAGGCAGGAAACGGATTTCTCTTGCTGTTATTCTGTTTGCCTGTAACTCCGAAAGCAGTGTGAAGTACGGGCAGAACTATTTGTGCTGCGTAGGTCCTGATCCTGCCCAGAGCTGTGCCGTAGGCCAGTGGCGTGCGCAGGCATCGCCTCCTCGGCAGCACCTCAGCAGGCTGCTCGCGTGTCTGCTCGCAAGAACCCTGCGGAATGGGGAGATGCTCCGGGGGGCGTCAGCCCTGCCTTTATGGGCAGAGCACAGTGGCTCTTATGCACCAGGCTTCGGCAATGCCTGTCGCTGGGCCTTGAGAGGCCCAAGGCTCCGCTCCTAATGGATTTCCCTGGGCTTCGACAAGCCATTTCTCTTGGAACACCGCGTGTGCCCACATGAGCTACAGCAGAGCATCTGACCAGTTCCGTTCAAAAGGTGTTTCTGTGAATTGACTGCTGGCACTAGCTTTTGCAAAGTTAGAATTGTTTTTTAAATCACTTTCAAAGAGTTTTTGTTCAGAGGTGTGACAGGCTAATATTGGGTTGCACAGGCTAAATTAAGAAAATTGGTAGAGGAAAGTTCAGATGCTATAAATAGAGAATGTCATTCCTTTACCTTATTACAGTTTATTGGACCTGTATGTAATGGGGGTCACGCTTGTGTAGCAGCAGGCAATGCCCGCTGCGCTCACAGACACAGCGGGAAATCAACACTAATGTGACACGGAAAGGAAGTTGTAAGTGCTGCGCTTCCTCATTTATAGCCCAGAACCTGGCAGGGCTCATCTCTCAGTTCTGGAGAGCACTGGTTTATATGTGAGGAGGACTTCCCGGTACGTACCTGCCTGACGCGCAAGCTAAGGAGCATGCAGGGGAAACCCTGTGTTCCTTGAAAGCACCTTGGAGATGCAGACCGAGGAGTAACGTGCTTCAGCAGATGATGAGTGGCTGCTGCTGTTTCATCCAGGACATAGTTACAAACGCTGGGAAAGGGAGGCTTTGTACTATCCACATACTACGCCTTTGTGTTGGCAGAGAGAACGGAAAATAAGGGTTGGTTTGCTCCCCCCCCACCTCCACCCCCCTCCCCCAAAGAACAGCGAAGGTTCTCTTTGAAAACATAAAATTCTCCCTTACCGAGTCATTGTTGAGTTGAAATTCTGAATTCCTTCATGCAAACTCCAGAAGAAGAAACAAGTTAAAATCGGATAGGAAGGATATGGCTAAGAAAGAATGTGTGTGTTTTCAGGTGCACCAACTCCTTGTCTGGCCACGGGTGTGACTCCTCTGCTCTGTCTTGGTTCCCTGTTGAGTCTGGAGGGGTCCGACTGCTTTATTTACTGTGTTTGCAAGGTGTCCTACCAGAGGTGAGGAGTTTTCAGTTTGTAGTGGCTCTGCTAGTAGACGTACACAGCCACAGGGGTATTATCCCTGCACAAGGAAAATGGGATTTGTAGTCTGTAATGTTCAAGAGGCTTTTGAAGCCTCCCTTTAAGCTATTCAGGTACCAGGGATGAGCTACAGCATAAAATTGAAGGAGGTGCTTGTCCGCGTCGTCAGGTGCCTCAGTATCAATTCAGGTCTTGGCAGTTGGTCTGTACCGGCTGGAGAACAAGTTCCTGTGGCGCCTGGGGAAGCGGAGGAGCCACGTGCCATACCTTCCGCTGCTGCTTCTTACCTTCCGTCCTCTCCGGGTGTTCAGGGCCATGTTTCCCACCCTCTTGCTCTGGAACTTTGGGTGCCAGCGAAATGTGTCGGAGAAGCTGACACCTCGCTCAAGCACACAGTGAAATCTGGAGCAATGTGTGGGTTGGAAAGCTTCTGTTTACAAACTTAGTGTTTGTCATCAAGGTAATGAAATGAACCCCAATCACTGTGTTGGGAACCACGCTGGGAAGCGTCCGTCGCTCATGGTCTCACTGTACTGCATCTTTTCCCAGTGTCAGAAGCAAACTCCTAGCCTTCTGCAATGCCAGGCGGTGTTTCTCCACTGTGGATCTCTCCTGTGGCTTCTCCCTCGTTTCTCTCCCATCCCCTCTGCGTGAGAGACCGTGCCGGGACCTGAGCTGATGTGTATGCGCAGCGCTATCCTTGCAGCGCTCCAGGACTGAAATGCAGCTGTCACTCTCCAGTGTGAATAACAGGAAATTTAATTTGTTGGGTGGAAAGAGTTAAATGAACTTTAACTGAAAAGCTCTATCTTTCCCTCTCAGGGTAGAAAATAGCCAAGGGCAACAGCGGATGACTAATGTGTAGAATATTGCAATTAGTATAGCAAGGTACTTACAGGGATCAAATTAAAAAATTCATTAACGTACGCACTTAATTAAGAAACACTTTTCGGTTTACATGATAAATTATGACACCTATTAAATCTTCTAGTACAAGCTGTAATGGCTTCTTTGCTCCTGGGCAGAGAACTATTGCCTTTGAGGTCCTTCGAACCTCCCCAAGGACCGGCAGCGTTAGTTACAAGTGCGGTAAAAACAATGCTTTTTCTCCTGCGAGGTGCAAGCCCTGCTCTACTGGAAACTAATTTAAAGTTAAGAAACCAGCCCGGGGATTAAGGGACCCATCAGACTGCAAGCACAATGGATGATTAAATAAACAACAAATGACCTTGAGAATAAAGAAAGAATAAAGCGAGCAAAATGCCGAGGTGGGTCCCAGCGAGGCAGCAGGATCCGTGCGCTGAGACTGAGTCTGGGCATAGTCTTCTCTCACTTCAGCCGGACTCCACGTGACCGGCACGGCACTGTCAGGAGCCTGAGTTTCCCAAGGCAGGACCCTCAGCTGCAGTTTTCCTTCAGGTTCTGGGGGTTGTTCGGGGTTTTTTGGGAAAAAAGATGCTGAGCCCTTTCGCAGCAGGCACTGTGATGTGCCCCTGTGGGGTGGGAACCAGGCTGTTTATTCTGCGGCACTGGGAACAAGACGGACCAAATGGGGGATCTGGTGAAGCTTCTTATATTCTAAAGTAGGCCGAAGCTGGGGTTTGCAAAGCACCTGTTATTGCAGTTTTGGGGGGGGGGGGGGTGCGAAATAAAATCTGACTGATGAAAACACTTTACCTTTATTTTGCCTTTCTTGTTGAAAAAGAGATAGCTTTGAAGTGTAAAATCCAGACTGCCAGTCCAAAACGGACTGCGAGAGAAGGCTCTGACCTTTAGGAGAATGCTGTCTCCCACTTCTTGTTCCAAAAGCTGCTAGGCTTTTTCGTTTGGATTAATTTACATTTTGCTCATCAGAGTGTTCTCTGTCCGTGCTAAAGAAAGGTGTCTCTCGGGCTTTTTCTCAGTTATCCCAAAGCCTGACAGATAGATGTAACTGTTCCCTGATTTTTTATATATACTTTTTTTAATTTTTTTTTATTTCATCTGGCCTGTATCTACTCTTGTCTTCAAAGAGTCCCCGTTTTGGCTCGGTGCTGCAGCTAGCCAGGAGCGCATTTGCAGTGAAGTGAGTTTGAAACATGGCCTAGATGTGAAATCCCACATACCCTTACACAGGCAGAAGTGACAGCATGAGGGACGAGCAGAGAAAGATCAAGTCTTTAAGTGGTAAAGAGGGACTTGTGGCGTACGCGTGCTATAATTCTGGGGAAGATCATTTTATCTGGACTCGTTCCTGAGCAAAGTCTGCAAGAGCCTAAGCTGCCTTCAGTCGTCTACCACTAAGGATCTCGTAGCACTTAGAGATGCACCTCAAGTGCCCACATGACGATTTTAGTCTAGAGGGCTTTCAGAAATCCGTGTATTTCATTTTACAACTCTGAAATGAAGCTCTTCAAAACCTGACTCGGTTTATGGTCCGAAGCGTTGCAATCGGTCTGATCCTGTCTCACGCTGCCAAGACCTTCCTAGGTGTTGAATACATTTTTCTCTCAGACTGATGCAGATTTTTTCATAAATGAGTTTGAGTTTTGAATAATGTTGATGGAATGCACGCAGTTTATTAAACAGAGCAATTGTAAGTAGTCTAAAGATTTACTGTTCGTTAACAAATGTTTGAATGAACTTTAAATGAGAGCAACCCAGGAGAAGCAGGAATGATGTCTTCATTGTAAGAGGTACATAAATAGAGTTGAAAATGGAGATGTTATTTCCAGATAGTGCCTTGTGCTTTGTGAGCAGCGTGTGCAGCCTGGTGGAGAGTGTTTTGCACGTGCTGCTGTTTGTTTGAAGCCTGATTAGTAGCTTGGTGAGCGCACTGGAAACATGGGATTTTCTGTTGCTCTTTGCGTTGGTGGTTTTTTTGTTAGTTGGGTTTTGGCTTTTTGCTTTGACCTTGGCAAGCTGTTGGTGGGTTTTCCCCTTGCACCTTTTGTCTGGCACCCCCAGACACCGACCCTGGCCTGAAATACCAGGCAGGTTTGGGGTGCCGTGGGGGCTGTTGCAGGTTAGCGGCAGGGGGACAAGGCTCTGCCGCCCTCGGGAGCACGGCTCCACCTCTCCCGCCATGCTGTCTGCCTGGCCAGGATCAGAATTCTGTGGAGCGCTTCCACAAAGGTCTGGCCTTTCACTTAATTACGCGGAGTGCGAGTAATATCTAGCATCCACAGTATTTTATCGACTCTGACAGGCCTGCATAAATAAATAAAAATCTTACTTTATGCAGTGAAATATCTTGTTGCTTTTTAATAAATCAATAACTGGAGGTGACGTGAGAAAAGCATCTTGAAAACGATTTTTGAGGTGATGTGGAAGGCACTAGGTTATCCCTATTAGTGATTTTCTTTGCAGATTGTTTGGTTTGAAATAAGTTCCCCGACGAGTTCTCCAGAAAAGTCTAGAATGACTGGATAATTACTGGGTTTGTCAGCATTTACAGCTCTGTATCTTTCTTAGAGTGCATGAGGTGCCTTACATTTTGAAGAACCAGTACTAAAAACGTCTACCAAATAAACATTCCACTCCCATTTCAACTAACGGCACATTTCTATTCATGACGGAGGAGAAGAGCTGTTCTGAGCTGAGAAGAAATAGCTTGCCTCTCTGACTTCAGTTCTGCGCCCTCGAAGGGTTCTCTGGACACACTCCTGGGGCGCCAGCGCTCCTGTGCCTGTAGCCTTTGTAATGGCGGAGAGCTGGAGCGCAAAACCCACAGCGGGGTCCTGTGCGAGCACACGGCCGGCGTTCTTCTCAAATGCCTGTCGCTGTAAGGCTGGGCTGGCAGACCTGGGTGGTGACACGAAGAGCCTTAGAGCCCAGGAGTGTGGAAGCTGTGCCTACAGCCAGTTGTCCCTCAGCGCCTGGAGGCCTGCCCTCTCTGCTGTGCTCTGCTGGGCTGTGCTGGATCGCGGCCATCAGGTCACTGGTGTCCGTAGGAGACGGAGTAGGTGTTCGTAGGCAGTGTGTGGTGAGCTGGGACCGGGGCTAGTGCTTTGTTCTCAAAGGCATATAACGAGTCGTAGCACTCTGAGAAGGCATGGAGTGAGTAACTGGTGTGTGGAGACACACACTTGATCTAACTTAGCTTGGCTCGAATGTAGAGATTTGTCTCAGACTTGTATTTGCTCTGCGGTGTATGCTCGCTTCTAGATTTACGGAACCAGTTGTGCATCAGAGTGGGTTTAATGAACGCTGATACAAAACCTTCTTCAGTGGGAAGCTCGCTGTTAATGGTAGCGTGCTGAGGGCTGATGGCTCCTTTGCCTGGGCGGTTTTCCATCGGAAGCAGTTATTAGGTATGTGGTGGTGCTGGGCCAGAGCAGGTACCTGGTCAAAGAGTTCATGGCGTTGTTTGGGATGGCAACTTCTGCATGGAGCACGTGGACGTGTACAGAGTCTCTGCCTGTGATGGCACACAGTGATCATTCGGCTGGGAATGACAGGAATTTGTTTAATATTCAGTGCGTACAGCCACAAAAATTGCGTGCATGTTGTCTGAATTGCTGTTCCGCAGATGTGCGATGCCAGGTGTTCAAAGCCTCATTGACACTGGTGTGAGTTTTTTCTGTGGTGATCGAAAAGGACAGGTTTTGTGAGGCTCTGACAGCTCCTTTGAAATGGAGGAGCTGAGAAACCAGGAGTTCCTTGGGAAGCATCTTGCTCAGGCCTGGTGATTACTCCTCCCGCAGCGGTTACAATCCAAGTGCGACCGCGTCCCCCGCTCGCTGTAACAGCCCTTGGAAACCCATCCAAAGCCCTGATCTGGAGGAAAACTCTGAGCTTTCTGGTTCCCGCTGGTGGTTATGACTCCCTTCCTTGCTGGAAACAGCTGTATGGTGCTGGTGGGGTCTGTCCCCAGCCCACGCACAGCCCTGCTAGGGCAGCGGCACAGCCGAAACCAGAAAGCGTTCCCCCACAGCCACAGGGAAACCGTTTCTTCTTGGCGCTCTGCTGCTTTAATCCCTTCCTAACCTTTGTAGGATTTCACTCTGTCTCTCCTCTCTGGTTTATTTCCTTCATCTTGTAGGCACTGGCATTGAATACTGATGAGGAAATATTTGGTCTAAAGCCAGCTAGTCAATTTTGGTTAATTAATTGGAATGGTGATTGGCAAAAACCCAGCCCAAATTTTTGTAGGTAATTTATAGCATAGGTAATCGTTTACTTGTGGATAATTATCTCTACCTGTAGGTAGCAGAAGGTAATGGTTATTGAGATCCAGATGCATCGCTAACAAATGCTGTTTTAGGAAATTGCAAATACTTAGACTGAGTTATCTGTTTAATTACGTGAGATTGTAACTGGAACTGTGCGTTAAACCCACCCTTTCTTCTTATTTGATTCCCCGCACCTTAAGGCAGGTGAAGAGGAGTTGGGGAGCGATCAGTTACCGTTGCTGGGAAGGCAGCGTTCCCGTCTCCGTGGATGTGTTAGCTAGCACAGATGCGCTAGGCTTCTGGGATATCGTAATGTGCTTAATATCAGCCAGCACTGAATTGCTGCTGCTTCGGAACAGGCGGGGAGCAGTCGGGCGGAGGGGGGTGGAGAAGAGCAGCAGAGCGCTTTTGGCCGGTAGCCTGCGGTGGGGCGCAGGTCGTGCTGCTGGCGAGTACGGCTGCTGGCGTGTGGCAGCCGTCGGGCAATGGCTCGCTGCCCCGAGGTGGGGAGCTCATCCCGGCGGGACACCTCCCGGGTGGTGCTGGGGCGCAGGAAGGAGGATGTGCTGAGTGGAAGCGTTGTGCCGTTTGCTCATTCCCACAAGAAGTGAGCAAGTGGTGGCTCTGCACTTCAGGTTTTGGGGCAAGCGGCTCCTCTGTAGAGAAGTGGCTTGGTGAGCTGGTGAGAAGGCGCAGGCCTGGTATTTATGGTGGGGAGAGGAGTTTCATCAGAATCAAGGACTGGTAAGCAGGAGGGGAAACCAACTGCAAGCCTGCCCCTGTAGCTCTCTTGTGAGCAAAGATGGCAGTTGGGAACACGGGCTTCTCAGGCGTGCGGCGGAGCGCTCCCTCACATCTCGAGGCTCAGGATGGGACACGCAGTCCCTGCTAGGCTTTGGGACTGAAGCAGTGGCGGTGCAGTGGGTTGACAGGAGCAAAGCACATGCCGGACTCCTACCACAGACGTAGAAGGTTTGTTTTGGAGGGTGATGCAATTTGAAATCAGTGTTCACAGGACATCTGACTACTTCTGTTAAAAAGGCAATACTGAACTTTGTTTTGCAGGCCAGGGACTGAGAGATAGGGCACTACGGGGAAATCCCTGTTGATGCGTTCAAGCAGTTGAACTCTGCTGTAAACTATTTCAGTCAAGAGTTTTGAACAAAAGAGCAACATATCCCAGTGTATGTTCAACGCTCTTAAAAGTGACAGATAAACGAGCGGAAGACCAACAAATTGATGGGTTTCTAGACAGCCGTTCCCTTTTTCTGTGAATGGACTGGACCCACTTTTTTGTTCACTTAAAGCTGTTTATTTTGCACATGGAATCTGCTGAAGTTTCCATCTTTTTGTTCCTTCCTCCAGTGCAAACTGTAAAAAACAAAAGCAGAGTCCCTGACATCATCCTACTGCAGCAGTGGGGTGATGTTGGGTTTTTTTCCTTGTGAAATACTTCGTGAGTACATGGTGTTATTTCCAAAAGGGAACAGGCTGAAGACATGCCTTGGAATAAGAAGCAGGTCTGTATGCTGTCATTCTAATTTTGCATTAGTGACAATATGAAACGCAGCTCTGCCCCTCAAGAAGAGAGCAGAGGCTTCTCCAAAAAGATGAGAGAAAAAAAAAAAACCAAACCCTTACGTTTTGCCTAGCAACAGAGCAATATCTCATTTCTAAAAACCAGGTTCTTCAAGTCTCGCTGGGTTTTTGCTATGCTGACTTTTCAGTTCGGGTACTTGATTGAAGGGGGCAAAGGGACATGGGGTAGCCCTGGTGGCTGTGTGCCCAGATGTAGGGGGTGATGGCCCGTGCTGCCGGGCGAGCTGTGCCCAGGGCAGGTGGCCCTCCAGGGAGGGCAGGGCTGGGGCAGGGGGACGCTTTGCACGCAGTGACCCTCTTTGCTGCCTGGCACCCACAGCTCTCGGGATCCACGCAGGCGTGATCTCAGAACAGCTGATTGAATACCACAAATTCTCCTGCACAAATTCGTTTACAGTCGCAGTGTTTGTCATAGTTGATATGATTTATAGGTTAAAAAAGCCTACCAAGCGGCAAGTTGCATATAGAAGAAAGCTGCTGGTTGGAGTGGATTGCATATGGCCCGGGAGAGGCAAGTAGAATAGGAAACATATGTTTGGCACCCACAGGTACTGCAGAATCAAGTGAGTGTGAATTGCTAAAAGGTAGTTTACATAATATGGTCAATAATATGCAGCAGATGGAGTCTGAATGTATTGCTTAAATCATGACATTTCTGAATGCTGTAAGGGATTGCACAACAGCAAACTCTAACTTTGAAGGTAAACGGATACATGATTTTCTATTTACTATAGCAGGTGTGAACAAAACCAGTGGAATTAGAAGGTTTTTATACTGTGGACAGTAGCGATGGCTACTACTGTGTGTGAAATCCTCCAGGTTGGGAAATGCTGATATGAAGAAATAGTGCAGTTGCGTGGCGTGCGTGCCCCGAGCTGCAAATTCCTTGACACTGCCTCTAGATTCGAGTTGTGCTTTTTTTCACTGACAGAAAAAGGTGTTTGTAGGTGTCTTTGGATAGAAGGGAATTCTTCTGTCCCTTTACCTCGCAGTCAATTTTAGTGAACTTCAGTTAGAGCCAAACCCTGTGCCGTGCTATTACTGACCCCAAATTAGCTTTGCTCAGTTTTCAGGATGGGCCTGCGATGTCACCTGGGTTTGGATGGTTCTCTTGCCCTTATGGGGCATGGCTGTGAAATAAGATTCCAGAGACAGGCTGTAATCTGCATAGATACAAATGAGTGCCCCATAACCTTACTGTTGAAGTATCGTTTAATATTACAGGTTACAGAGTCTGGCAGTGTGGCTGAACACAGTGTTTCTGAAAAAAGGCAAACTTGAGTGTGTTTTTAAAGAGCCTTTGGCTAAGGCTGTAATGAAAAAGCATTCCCAAGACTTGTTCAGGATACCTAACCAGTTTGTCTGCTGTCCACCATAGGCCTTTAGGCGTGAGCCTTGACTACAGATTTGCTACAGCACGTAAGTCACAACACTATTTACAGGGCAGAAGGAGAACCTTTTTCTGACTTGGCACCTGACCTTGATGTGGTCTGCCGTCACTCAACCAGTGAGTCTCTGCTTGAGCTGTGCCGAGGGGTGCTTCAGTGGCTGTGTTGGGGGTCCCGCCCGAATTAATCACTAGTGTCTGCAGCAATCGCTGGGGGGGCAGGATGTTCCTCATGGCGCTTCCAGACGCTTGACGTATGCTTTTGCCAGTGTAATTCAGATCCGCGCTGGAGAAGCGGAGGGTGCTACTGGGGTACACTGCTTCTAACGGGAGCAGCACTTTGCTGCCTTCCCCTGTTGGTGGTTCCCTGGAGGTCGTGCTCACGTAGAGTAACACGGACGGGCTCAGCGTGGCTGGTGGAGAGGGCTGCGGGGCCCCAGCGTAAGGATCACTGGTCTGTTCATGGTGCGGCGAGGGTCAGGGGGCCATAAGAAACGCAACTGGGGACTTGGTGTGTGTAACTCGCTGCTAACGTCTCAGCAGAGATGAAAGTTGGCACATATATAGTCTTTGCTTGGATCTTTTGTTGTTACATACTTTGCCAAAATTTAGTTTGGCTATTTTCATTTTATGCAAGTGTGAAAAATGTTATCTGTTTAAGTTGCTTCTTTGCACTTCTATGAATAAAAAATGGCTTTAATTAAATTAAGAAAGAGCTTTGACAAGTGATTTGTCTATAATACGTACTTATGGTTTGTGGCATTTCAAAGAATAAATAACCAAGATGTTGAGGCTTAAACATTGGCTGCTGCACATGTTCTGTCAATTCCTTCGTTGAGAAAGAAATCTTTCTTTGAGCGTGGATTTAGGTCCGGATCCTGCACACTGAGATCTCGCACCACCTCCAGAGGTAGGGGAGGACGCCTGTCGCTGACACGGGGAATGAACCCAACTGGAAGCAGCCCGGGAAGTCTCTGAAGAAGTCAGCTGCAGTTTGCAAGGCAAGGAAAAGCCAGGCTTTGATTTCAGCGCTGCAGACGTGCAGGAGAATCGGAGACAGCAGGAAACTTGTTAAATTCATATGCAGATAAAACCGAACAAGCTGCAGCGGGTTAGAGAGAATTGAGACTTCGGAGAGACTTTGCTTCAGTCCCCACAGCACACCAGCTGCAGGGAGAAGAGAAAGCACTTGATTGTGGGTAAAAAAATCATTGAAAAAGAGGTGATCTGTTAACAAGTTACCAGATCAAAAAGGAGAGGTTTTGAAGCAAAACGCTTTCCAGGATTATTCACAGCGATATGATTTTGGCTTTGCCGT
Organism: Chroicocephalus ridibundus; assembly: GCF_963924245.1. NCBI lineage: Eukaryota > Metazoa > Chordata > Aves > Charadriiformes > Laridae > Chroicocephalus > Chroicocephalus ridibundus. The sequence continues at coordinate 1,024,095 of NC_086288.1, forward strand.
CTCTAGCATTGGAGACGACTCAAAAATGGAAATGGAAGCGTGGAGAAAATCATTAAAACAGTGAATCTTATGTTTTAGAAGGTTCAGAGCAGACCTTAATTTGATTTTGAGTTTTTCGTAAATCATTTACCCTTTTGACCTGCCAATTATTATGCACAAGATGTAACTGAAATGGAACATAAGTTTCTTGAAAAGTACCCGACAGCCCCTCTTTCTTCTCTCCTCAGTAAAAGTAACAGCAAAAGCCTTGCATTTAAAGAAGAAAAAAGACCCTACGGTAGATCGGTGGGCCTCGTTCAAACTTAGTCACTTAACCTCCCAAGCAAAGTCCCGCTCTCAGATGAGCCCTGATTTCTTCTGTGTTTGGTATCGGCAGCCATAAACCTATCGAATATAAACATTGGCCAAGATGAATCCAGTGAATTCTTTGCTGTGGGACAGTCAATATTCATGTGAATTGTGAAGTTGTCGTAGGCTCAGTTGTGCAGGTTTAACTTACAGATTTGATTGAGTAAATGCTTCCCTACCAGTATAACCGTGGATGGTAGCACCCGGGAGCTCTGCCTGCCGGTTGTGAGCTGGCATGGGTGAAAGTCCGAGAGCTTGGGAAGTGCTGTCAAGACAAGCAATGAAATGTGAGTGCTTCGCTTTCTGCTGGGACTGGCGAGCAGGCTCGAGAAGGAGGAACAGACCAGAGGATGCCTCGTGAGGGAGGAGTGCAGCTGGGTTTACAGTATGTCTGTGCTGAGACTGCTGCCGGTTCAGCAAATCCTGACCGATGTAGGTATTCTGGAAAGAAGGTTTCGGTTGCAAGTGTAACACACACAAGTTAGTGCTGCTGTTTTTGTTCTCTGGAGAAGGAAAAAAATGTTTGACAGAGTACGAAAAAATCCAGGTTGCACACTCCTACTTCATAACGTGGCAGCTAATGCATGATAACTAATTGCTGTTCAAAATCTTGTTAGCACCTTCTGGAGACAGGCCTCAAAACCACTAAAATTAGACGAGTTGGTTTTTGTTGGATGCTGAGGGCTGTGTATATGGGATGAAGAGGAACAGCAATCAGATTGCTCCTCTGTCACCATGGGATATGGAAAACTGTTTCTGTGTGCTGAGAAGGGCGTGATAGCGGTGATGTTGAACATACGGGCTTTAGTGCAGGTACGATAACCAGAATGGGGGAGTTGAGTACTGGTATGCCGAGAACTGAATGCTGAAGACAAGTGTTAAGTTTCTTGAAAACATTCACTAATGTAAAACTACTAGAGGAAGAAGGGCACTTTCTGGGCAATCTTACGCATCACCTCGCAAACACTGAGCAGTGAAACCTGAGCTGCGCAGCCCATCTCCACTGACAGGCACGGGGAGCGGTGCCTTGATGTCCTCCGCTGCTGGTTGCACCAGGCTGGTGGCTTTGCACGAGTGGCACCGGGCGCTGGTAGCGGCTGCTTCACAACTCCTGCAGCGTCCCGGCAGATCGGTGTGTGAGCAACCGCAGAGAATGAGCAAGCATCAAAAAATGGCTGTGCAGCCTCCGCAGACAGAAGTGGGGACTGCAATTGCTTCCTTAGTTCTTCGCTGCGGTAGAGACAGGTTTTGGGGCCTGCCTTTTGCTTTACTTGGAAAAGACGAGGCACACGAGCTGCCGGGAGGCAACCGAGAATGGAGGCGTTGACGCACCTCAGCCTGCCGTTTATCGTGGGTGAGCTGAAGTCATAGTATTGTCTGCCTGGCGGTTCCCCGTGCCCGGCGAGGGTGAGAGCCAGGGCTGGGAGGCGGTGATGCCGCTGGGGGGTGTGAAGCCCTGCTCCCCCCGAGCCCAGCAGCGTTAGGAGTCGAGCAGAGCGCTGGGGCTGGCCAGCAGCCTCCGCTCCCTGCTGGGGCTGAACTTCGTACGGAGCTGGCTCTCTGTGTTCCATAAGTCAGCTGCAGTCTGTCTTCCCTGGTACAGCCTACCTTTTTATTTATTTTTATTTTTTTTTCTCACTGACTCCTTGACACCCGCCACCTCCCTGCCAGCCTGGTGTGGCTGATCAAGCTGTTCAAACAACTGGAAGACATCAGAAGTTAAACACTCATTATTTTAATTTGATGCTAATCATGTGTTAATGAGACTAATCCTTGCAATGATTCAGGTAATTTGCTTAATGGCTGCCCAGAGTACAGATTACAGCAATCAGTCACGTCTGATAAGATGTCTGTTGTGGAGGAGGTTGTCAGGTGAATGAGGTGGGAGCAGAGGAGTAAGGCCTGACCTCCTGCGAGGCAGGAGCCTTCCCGCTCAGAAGCGGGAGGGAGGGAGGGAGGAAGGAGTCCTGCTGCGCAACCCTGCGCCGCACAACCACGCTGTGGCTTCGGCAGCCAGGGAAGAGCACTTCAAATGGCCGCGCTGAAGGGCCATGCTGTCACGGGGGTTGATCTCTCCCACCTTGAGAAGCCGTGCTGTGTGAGGGCTCACACGGGCATCTGAATCGGACACTTCATTTTCTGGAGGTCATGAGGGTCAAGGCAGTGCCTTCAGGTATAAGAGATATCTGAATGTGATAGATATTGGTTCTGATCCTTCGCTAGTATGAAATGGCATAATATTGCTGGAATTGGTGCAATTCCCCCATTTCACATGAGGAAGCCCACGGTGGGCCGGTTGGAGTGCCGCTCTGCTTCCAGCTGTGTTCCTGCTTCGCCTTCCCAGTTCTCAAGGGTTGTTCGTCGGGGCGATGTGGCACTAACTGCCTGAGCAGGCTGTGGGGTCAGTCTCGAGGGTTACACTCAGCAGCTGGCAGTGCTGTTGTGTCCCAGTACGTGAACAGCAGGGATGTGTCCTGCAACGGCACCTGGCTGTGTGTTATGCTTGGCATAACTCGGAGTATTATATGGCGGCAGAAACTTGATCTGGGTGTATCATTTATTTATCTCCGGATTTCCTCGCGGCGTTGCTTCTCCTGCTGTCTGTCTCTCACTTGTAAGCCCTTCAGAGTAAAGACAAACCTATTTGAGCATTTAGTTCATAATGAATGCTGTGCCAACTATATGTCAAGTGTTAATAAAATAGGTGTGCGTGGCTAATAGTTAGGAGATGGAGAGGAAAATCCAGGAATGCTAGCAATGGAGAGAAATAGGCTTGTGCATTTCAGTCACCACAACTCACGTGCTACTCTGTAGGCTTTTGAGTGCTACTCATGGGGAATTGTAGGAGGGAATGCTTTGGAACTTAAAAAACTGTGTGAACTTTTTTATTGTTGTTATTTGTTTCAGGAAAACATCAAGAATCCAAGAAGTTCCTCAAAAAGGCAGCTGTGTAGCGTTAGACAGAGCACTTACCCTGACACGGCGGGATCCGCGCTGCGTTCCTAGCTGGCCTGCGGTCTGCTCTAGGGTGAGTCACTCCACTCCCGTTTTGCTCAGATTCCTTTCTAGCTCTTTGGAGATTATGCTTCGATAATTTAAAAACTTTTCAGTATAGATATCTCTGTTCACACACTTGATGACCTGTGAGGGCAAAACATCAGTAAGGATTTCTCTCTGCTGAAACTGTATTAAAATATAAAAAATAAAATAAATAAAAAGAACCCAAACCACCAAACCACTCCAAATACGTACTTGTTTACCTGGACAAGATGGGCAAAACAGGGAAGGAGGTAAGTCTTATTTTTCTTTTTTTTTTTTTTTCTACAGGTGATGAAACAAGACGTAGGGGAACTGGGTCACAAAGGGCAGGTGGGGAATGAAACTGAAGTGCTGTACTCGGCGTGCACCATTTAAACTGGAAATCTGCAGGGCTTCTGTTAGCAGTGAGGCTTGGGGTGTCTCTCTGAAGATGCTCATATCCACGCTGTATTCCAGCAGATCTCTGTTGGGTGAGGCGAGGTTCTTCTTTCAAGTTGAACAGAAGTACTAATCCAGGATCAAAAAAATAATTGTCTTTTAGAGTGACCCAAGCCTAGATGTAAGCGAGAGGCTGCAGGTTCCCAGCTATTACGGTCGGTAAGATGGCAGCGTTTGGGTGCTTGTCAGCACGTGGCCTGTACCTGATGCTGTAGGCACACACGCTAAACCGTTACGTGGTCAGCATCAGGGCTGGCACCCCCACGAGCAGGGTATTGTTTCACAGTGTCATTCGCAGAGTGTTGAAGCGAGTGACGCACCGCACGTATGTGTGTTTGGGGGAGGCAGGCGACATCTTTTTTTCCTCAAGGTATATGTAAACAAAAATGTTCCCATATAAATTTGGAAAAATAAGCTTCATCCACAGAAGAGTATTCAAAGCTGGGCTCTCTGGAGTCAATATCTAAATCCCTCAGGAAAGCAAATGACAACCGGCATCGTTCTCCTCCTGGCTTCCGGGAAGGGAGTTCAGGCAGATCCTGTTCGGCAGCTCCAGTTGTGCCAGCAGCTGAAGGCCCTTGTGGACCGAGGGCTTAAGCATATACTGCTGGGAGAGACATCGCACAGGAGGAAGAAGAGGCAAACCAGAACCGGACTCCCTTAGCGCTATAGGAATGCAGGCAAGGGATGTTCAGCCTCGCTTTCCTGGATTGGGATGTAGGTATGTGAGCTGGGATTTAGCATTCCCCAAATCAAGAATACAGCACCTTTTTTACACCCGGATTAGAAGAAAGCCATTGATGGTGTTGCTGTCGGAAGATTCAGGAATTGGAAAACATCTTCCGCTTGTCTTGATGATGCATGGCAGAAGTTACTGTTGGTTCCGTGATATTTTGATTCAGCCATTTGCAGCAAAATATGCTTGGATTTAATCAATTTGCATCTCTGCTTAAGGCCCAAATTGTTATAGGCTTTAGGGGAATGACATTGTCCTAAAGCACTCATTTAATGATTTAGAGTAAACAGATGGTTTTATTTTTTCCCATTAGAACCTTTCAGCTTTTCTAGTTACATGGAGATAATAATTACATCTCTCACTTTGATTAAAATGCACAGTATTAATGTCTTACTCTGTCTGGTTTCAATTGCGGTATTTCTCTGTGGGTTTTATGAAGTACTGTGGAGTTAACATCATGGACGATAAGCTGTGCTACGCGAGGCTCGGTGTCAGCTGACGTCGAAGGCAAGACAGTTGTTAGCTTGACAGGGCTAACGGCGTACAAGTGTGTCTTTGGTGGTGTTCAGGAGGGCTGCTCTGCTCGCTTGAGGGAGTGTTTTTCTTGTACAGTATCTGTTAGATGGTATTTGTCCAACTAGTGGACAACAGACAAAACCAGCTATTAGATGTCGTTATGTTCCTAAGTAATTGGCTTTGAAAGTTGCATTGAAATTAAGGAAATTACCCCTGCTCCTTGGGAGCGGGGGGGAATGACTTGGAACGTGCGTCCCAATAAAGAAGTGGGAAATTCAGGGGGCGACTCAAGGAAAGTCAGTTCCGAGGTATAACAATAAGCACAAAGGAAGGTCATGGGAAGAATTGTTCTCTTCAGGATATTTAGGCTGTGATCTTTGTGTCCGAAGATGGGTCTGTTCTGAGGTGCTTTCTGCTGATCATCCGAGGAAGGAGGCTCCAGCATCACTGCAGCAATGGTTGAGTTGGCCTGAAGTGGGTGAGGAACTGCTCTTGCTGACCCCTTCTACCGCCGGGGACGTGGCTGGAGTTTCTGGGGGATGGTCGGTGACAAACAGCCGGAGAAGGCTGTTGTCCCTCAGCCGGAACGGCTGGGAGCTAAGCTAGCAACCAGCTCATTGTGGGCTCTCTGAACAGGACGGTAGGACAGCTAGGTGTCACCTGAAACTAGGGCAGTAGATACCCGAGATCAGTGTGTCCACAGGGCAGCAGATGATATCTCAGGGAGCCAGGAGCTTTGCGATAGACAGCTGGAGCCTTGGAAGGCAGCTGACGTGCTGTGGTGTGATTGCTGTGTGGAGCCTAGCCTGGGAGGTACGGGAGGCCACGTCCTTGTCAGCTCTCGAGATTGCTGGCCGTGCGGAGGCTCCATGACAGAATGTTGAGCACGTACAGTTTGGGACTGGAATGAAGCAGGATCTTGGTACAGCCTTGTTTTTTTCCTTTTTTTTTTTTTTTCTTTTAAGTGATTACTGAAGAAAAACGTTAATCCTATATCACAACCCGTGGATCGAGTTGAAAGTTGGGGATGCTTTTTAGCAGATAAAAGGGTCTGGTTTAGAAGCGCTGTCCCAGGAACATCAGTATTGAAACTCAAAAAAAAAAAAGTCCTTATGGTTTATTTACAGTTTGTGATAAAGTGAGTGGCAGTCCCTGTTTATATGTTTTATGTTTTGTGCTGGTTAGTTTTATATGTTGGTCACTCAGCAAATACTTGACCTGTCATGTTTGCAATTATTTGTGAGCACTTTAGGTTTATCAATTACTTTTCCAGGCTGTAAGTTACCTATTTTGAGAGAGTAATTTGTTTATAATATATGTTTTAACAGCATGATTTGTTTCATGTTTGTAATTAATTTTGAGCTTTGAGTCTAAAATTGCATGACAAATGTTTATGGAGCGAGCTATTACCTTGAATATCGCTGCTAAACACTTGTAATACACTGGAACTTGGTCTCTCTTATCACCGAGTTCGTTTTCGTGGTCTCGGGCCTGGGATTTGGGGTCACTGCTGGCATAAACATAGGGCACTGGGACATTGCTGCACTAGGACCGGTGGTGTTAGCACTTGCGTCCCCCTGAACGCTGCGCTGGCGTGTGGAAAGAGCCTGAAGTAAGGCAATGCCCGTGAGCTGGGCTTTATCCACACCTGCGGAGAACCCAGGAAGGAGTTGGAGAACTGGGGTAGAGGCCGGAGACGGAGAGACTTGGAACTCAAATCTGCCCATTTTCTTCTAGGGCGGCAGGGGGAGGTGCCGTGGGTTTGGTTTGTAAGTACCCTTGCGGCGGGGAAATAAGTTGCAAGGGGCTGTTGCGGCCAGCAGAGGATAAAGGACAGCACAAGAGAAAAGGTGGGAAACATACGCAGTAAGTTGCATTTAATGAAAAGATGAGGCAGCAGGTGTGAATCCATGAGGAGGACGTATTTGATTACGTGATGCTGAGTGCACTTGAACGCCTTGTCGCAGGACTACCGGGCTAGATAAAAAAAGTTCAGGCAGTGGAAAGAATGAGGTTGAGAGCGAGCCCTGGTGTGGCGCGCAGGCCGTGCTCGGGGTGGGAGCGCTGGGTGGTGCGCTGAGCTGGCTGTTCTCTGCGCAGGCACGGTCCCGTGCGGAGCTCGGCGTCTTAGCCGGGCTGATTCCAGTCACGGGCAAGACTACTGAGAGTGCTGCTACGACCTCCATTCAGGCCTGACTGATTTGTATTTCACAAGGAAACAGAGCAGACGATGTCAAGCTTCCTCTGGTGCTAAAATTAAAAAAGAGCCTCTTGGTCTCTTAATTAAGAGCACTGTTAATTCTGTTGCCTACTGCCGGGTACATGGTGGTTAGGGCTTGGTTTCAGGCTGGATTTTTGTGGGTTTTTGGTCCTCTGCTAACTTACGGTTACTGAAATCGGAGGAACAAAATGATTTTCCCTCAGAAATTCAGTTGCTGGATGTTGCTATGGTGCCAATGCTTTTTCTTCCTGAGAAGTTGTTTCTGTTGGTTTTGGTTTGTTATTTTCTTTAGTAACTTTTTTAACTTCAGCTCTTTGGGAGGACCTGGTAGAAAACCTGCAGGGGAGGGCCGAAGCGGGCGGTGGCCCTTGGGACGTGGCAGCAGCCTGGGACAGGGTCGCTGCGTGCGCTCGCTTAGGAAACCCACAGCGAACAGCAGGTGCTGGTGACCGGCCTCTGCAGTTCCCTTACCATGAGGAGTAAGAAGCAAGAGGGTTGGTGGAAAATACTATCTGCAAGTAGATCCCTTTTGTCCTCCCGAGGCTTTGAAAGGTTGTGACTTCTCTTCTGTCTAGATGTACCTTTATTTGCTGGGCTTGTTTCTGTAGGGTGGTGGGAGCACACGAAAATGGAAACTGCAGAGATGTTGAGGTTTGTCCTTTACTTCTGACTGATTTTCCACTAACTTGTGTGTGGAAAAGTGCGCATTTGGAACGTTTTTATAATGTAGGCTATTATCCCTCTAATTCCCTGTCCATCTGTAGGATAAATGTTTAGGCTGTGTGTAAACTATACCAAGTCTATATCATACATAATGTATGACTGTATATGATAATGTGCCATGAATGTCAAATTTTATTTTATTAAATATAAGCTGCTCTTCCATCTGCGCATTGGAGACCCCATATATTGTTTGCCAAAAAAAAAGCACGATTTCCAAGCGTTACATAATTTCCCATGGAATGTTGTGAAATACCTCGGCTTCTTCTCTGCCTTAGATTGTTACAACTCCATTACTTTTAATTCCTCATTCATGATTTCTTCTCGCTGTGTAAGAGCAGCGTCAGGCTCCGACAATTTAGCAGCAATGCAAGCTCAGCGGAGCCTGTCTGCCAAAAACGCTGATGGCCGGATCCTTGGTTGCTGTAACTGCACTGGCGTCAGAGGTGCAGCAGGAGTTTACGCCGGTGAAGGTCTGTGCTCCCTCCCAGCCTTTTCCCGCAGCGATCCGGCACTCCGGCGATGATGAGGCCTTCAAATGAGCAAGGAGACAAATGTTTGTCGTAGCTTCCTAAGCTTTGGCAGACAAGCTGCTAGGACCTTCACTTGGCACCTATCTGTGGTTCCAAAAAAGCCAACCTTGTCACGGCTGCTTTTTTTTTTTTTCCTTTTCCTCCTTTGCAGAGATTTCGCATTGTGGTACGCGTGTGAGTCTGTATGTCTGTGTGTCTTGTGATACTCCGCAACAGAGATTGACGGGAACCAGAAGCCAGGTTCATCAAAGCCACAGATTTCTGATCCAGAATTGCAGTGACTGATTTGTGCCAACACAGACCTAGACTGTCCAGATAGACTGAACAGGAGGAAAATGTAATGCCAAAAAGAAAGAAGCTGAAACCTAATTAATCAGAAACAAATAAGTCATGTTAATGGCAGCACAGAAGCAGTACCAATTTAATTTGAGAGTACCCTGTGTTCCATAAGGATGACACCGTACAGTAATTCTGCTGCCAGTTACTGCCATCAGAATTGCTGAAGAGCAAGAACCAAATGAGTTAGTGCCTCAAATGGTCTGTATTTTGCACACTTAAAGCTCCCTGGTATTTTAAGTTTAAATTCTGCTTATGACTTTTTGCCTCTCTCCTGGCGTATCCTTGAAGCCGTGGTGGTGTTTTGTTCTGTTTCTCAGGGTGGCAGAGTGAGTGAGCCTCACAAATAGTGCCCCTGGTGTTGCAGTCAGTAGAAGCCGTCAGACTGGGCAACGGCTGCTGGGCTTGTGTTGCCTTAGATACTATTAGACTTAATATTAGAGAGTTCCTTATGATTAGAAATCAGGCAACGAAGACTTTCTGTTCTATCACTGGGGCTGCCTCTCTCGCGTTCTTTGTCTTAGAAGAAGCTTCAGTCCCAGAAGCAAAGGTTGAGGAGTAGGAAGACCCGCCAGAGCTATGATGATTTGCTCTGTGGAAGTGGCTGGCCACAGAGATATGGGTATTTTGCATTCTTAATTCATCAGCAAAGACTTTTGGAAGGAGAGCTTTTTGACAGTTGCAGCCTCTTTTGGGGCTTCTACACAGGACACGTTGCATGAAATGCCAACAGTGGAGTTAAATGTTGCGGACTTGGAATTGTTTTATATATAGAATAAAGGGAGGGGGATTCAAAAAGTGAGACGGATGCGATGACATGATAATGCGGTATGTTCTTCAGGAAGACAGGAGAGGAGGTAACGTGCTATCTGAGGTAGACCTGGGAAGTTTGGTGCATGACAGGAGCATGATGGTGTATGAAGTGTGGTGTCCAGTTACCAAAGGTCCCAGAGAACGGGAAAGAGTGAATGAGGGGAAGGATTGCTGTGCAGGAGATGGGCCCCCCAGGGCTTGGAGAGTGCTGAGAGAGAGAAGGGCACCCTGAAGAAGTGGCAGAGCCGGTGGTTTCGGTCAGTGGAGTTAAATGGCTCGGTATGAGACAAGGCAGCAGGACTGCTCTGCTGTTCCCCCGGCTTTGCTGTAAGCCCTTCGGTAGTGCCCCACAGAAACGCATTTCAAGGGAGAGAGCCCCCCGTAAAAATTTGCTGCAGCCCTCATTGCCAGGAGGGCAGTGACCAAGTCAGTCACCACCAGGAATCTAGTTAACGGACGTGCGTGAGCAGCTCTGTGTTGAGGTTCTCCTGAGGGACTGCAGCGGTGCCTCTTATCATCGGAGACAGGTGCTCTGTTACGCTTGGGACCAGCAGATAATGAAAGATGGTACTTGCTGGAAAAGCTTGTACTTTGTGTACTTGAGAGAGGTGAGACAGGAGTGGGCAGTCATGGGTGCTGGGTGCCCGAGGGACAGAGGTAACGAAAGAAAGGAGACTTGGGTCCTCATTCTGTGGCTGAAACGCTGGCCGCCTTTGGGTGTAATTTGGCGTTCAGTTTTCAACAGCCATTAGACCCTACGGATTAAAAAAACCCAACCCTTAAGAGGAACTGTTGGATGAGAGAGAAAAATCACTTCTGTTTCCTTGGTTACAGAAGAACATGAATAAATTATATGGGAAAAAAAACAACCCTTCAGTATATTCTGAGTGGTCATCTGTGACAACTGGTCCTTCAAGTGTTTACACTGGGAGGAAGGAGCGAGAGCTCCTCCTCTCTGGCGATGGCCCGTGTCCCCTGGGTAGAAGGCTCGGAAGCCCCGCGTAAGGCTGGGGCTGAGTTGAGTGGTGGGGCTGGGGCTCTGCTGGAGCTGCGTGGTGACGGGAGACGCACCCCCCCGCTGCCGGCTCAGGGAAGGGCAGCTGCGGTGTCCTGGATCACACCTGAGCTTTGCCTTATCCTAACCCCCAGCTTATGGCAGTCTCAAAATTTAAATGCGTTCAGGTCTGAAGCCTAATTTAGAAGTCTGCAGAGCTTAATTTTCTACTAACTGGGCTTGCAAAGCCTAAGTGTGACTTTGGATATTTCCATATGGAGTGTTTTACCAGCATGAGGTGTGAATTTAAAGTTCCTCCTCTCTAGGAACATTATTGTGGACTACTGTATTTTCACTTAAAAATATTTTCTTTCCAGTCTAGTTGATGTCATTTTGGAAATTGTTTGAACTAAACAAGCAAGCTATTCTTAGTGTAGAATAAGTAGATCCTTCTGGATAGCTGTGCTGTTTTAATTATGTGTGTTTATTATGTAAATGTACCAGTGATGCTCATTGAATCCAGCAAGCCGATGGATGTCTAGGTACCGAATCTGCTTTTGAAATTATTCTTATAATGTATTATCCTTGTATTCTCCTAATCCCCAGCTCTGTTTCCATCCTAAAGGCTACTGCAGCTGTTCTACTCCAAACCCAGATCTGGTTTCAAGCCGGATTGTCTTCTGCATCTTGTGGTCAGAAGCTTTTGGCGATGCTACTTCACTTGTACAAAATGCTTTTCATCCGTGGTACAGAGAAGAGAGTTCGTGGTGGGTCCATGGCAAAGCCAGGAATTAAACTAAGGTCTTACAAGTGCCAGTCTTGGTAACTGGTAGCAAAAGAACTTTGGTAACAAAAGAACTATCAGAGAGGCTTCGTAAAGTCTGTAGATGAGCCACCAGCTGACATCCCAGTGGACTAGTTTGTACAGGGAAAACAATAAAAGACAAATTAACTGGTCGGTGCTCGCAGGCCAAAAAAAAAAGAAATGCCTGGTGACTGCAGGTATGTGACTTGCTGTGGGGGCTGAGATCATCCCAAGGATGGTGATTTCAGGAGTGACATGTAAAGGACTACTTTAACGCTGCTCGTGACTGTATCCCACAAAGAGTTCTGGGGTGTTTGTGTCGTCTACGATGGGCTTCCCCAGAGCTGCTGCAGTAAGGTGTTTGGCAAGCCGAAGAGCCACCAGCCAAACAGCAGAAGCAAAGGCTGTGAGATGGCTGACTTCGGATTACATTCGGGATGGTGGATGAGGGGTCACAGCTGGAAATGAGAGTGGAATCAGATGGGATTCTTTATGGAAAAAGAGGCAATACTTTAATGTGGGACCACAGTAAACCTAAGCATGCTGTCCCATAGCAGTGCCCTTGGGATTCTTTCTCAGCAAGAAATTGCCGTGGAGAGTAGGATGTGCTCAAAGGGCAGACGACCGTTCTTTGGGGTTCTGCTGCTGTGGGGCTGCTGAGCTTTCTGGAGCTCGTGCACATATAGGCTCGACATAGCAGATTCCGGCATTCATGTGAAACTGTAGATGAAGACCTACTGTCATGTGCAAGTTCAACTACATTCCTTAAGCACACATGGGGATTTTTAACAGTTGCGAGGCTGCAGCATGTGGGCAAATATTACTGCTAGGATTGTTTCTTGAGAGAAGGGGCTTTGAGGATCACTTTGTTAATTTTTGCCATTTACAATTCTAAGACATGAAAAGTTAACACAGTTTGGAAGACTTTTTTTTTTTCTTTTTTTCTGGCACTTACAAGTTCAGAATGCTTTTGTGCATTCCAAGCAGTCCTGCCCAGATCTACCACCTGTTCCATAATTCTGGGTATAGTCAGGGTATAGTTCTTTTCCATATGGGCAGTGTAATTCCATTAAGTAGCAATCCAGCACTCTTTTTTTAACATTAAACCTCGAGAGTTAATCATCCATCTGTGTGTAATCATTGATTCCATTAAGCCTTATGGCCTTGTCAGATTATCAAACATTTTAAACAGCACTTTTTTCTTTTTTTCCTTACTCGACAGCAAAAGCATTTGTTAGGGGGCATGATTAGATGGAAGTTTTCAAGACATACTCCAATTCCATATAGACACTTACATTTCCCAAACCTCCTCCCTGGTCCTAAAGACAAAGCTTGCCTGCACTCTGTGGGACACAAGTAACCCAAAGTCATCCAGGTGTTTCTTTACAAGGCAGTGCCGAGACACTTCATGTGAACACCCCCCCACCCCCCAAAAAACCAACCACCACCCAAGCCCCAACAAAACAACAAACCACACGCGCCCCCCAAACTTTTTTTCCTGATGATTCAACTCTTGGATGCTTACTCACATTTTCAGGGAAGTTTGGGGGAATTACAGCAGTTTGGTTGAAGTAAGAACAGACTCGGACCTTCAGACTGACTGATGTGACCAACCGTTGTTCTTGTAAAACCAGGGGAAGCCTGCCTGTGAGATGGGCGTACCCGTTTTCTCATGCAAAAACAGAACCGAGAAAGCTGTTTCTCACGCGTGGGATTCAAAAAATAATGGCATGGTATTCCTGAAATGAAGCATGTTCTCAAGTTCTTTCCTAAATGTGACAGTAAAACTTTGCATAAGCATTTAATTACAGCCTTGTTCTTGTCCAGAAATGCCTGAAATGGGAGTTGAGTGGTGGGATCTGTTTGATGGAGAGGAAGGAGATGGTGTCAGAGCTGCCTAGCAAATCCCCAGTGGCCCCAAAGGGAGGGACTGGTCGGTCACTGCTGCTGGGAACATGTGAGCAGTTGTTAATGGCAGGAGTTACCACTTTTTTTTTATTCCAGATTTCTTTTCCTTTCCTTTGTATTAATTTCCCTTAATCGTATTTAGCATGAACGTGGCGATAACAACGAATGCTGCCTGGAGAAGAAACAGTGATATTCGGGGTGAGGAAGGCAGCCCTTTGCCATTTCAGAACCCTGCCAGCAGTGGTCACCATGATGTCCGTTCTTTCCGGTGATGAATGCCAAGCGGTGCTGTGAAACGCAGGTGAAGGATGTAATGGATGAGCGGGAGGAGGCTCTCGCCCAGACAGTGCTTGCGCTGTGGGTTTGTGCTGGAGGGAAGGAAGGGTACGGAAGAGGACTGTTGCTTACAAAGGCATTACAAAATGCCGACTTAGGCTGGCGGTGGGAAGGGATACTCTACACCTGGGAGCTCAGGTCGGTGGGCCACCTCTGAGACAGGAATCCAGGCAGACCAGCTCCAGCACCAGATGTCTCAGTCTTGCCCAGCTGAAAGCGCTGAGGGTTTCTGTAGTGCTGAGGACAAATCTCTTGCAGTTGAAATATCTCCTCAAGACTATCAAATCTTGAAATTTGGTAAGTGAGCTACTGGAACAGAGCAAAAGCTAACAGAAGTGGGAGTCGGGATGGTAATCTTAGGCTTTGAATCTGTGTAATAGTAGACATCAAAAAGCACGTTCTTTCTCCGCTGGTTGTGTTCCGTTTGTTGTGCAGAAGAGCATCTGGTACACCCAGCTCTGAAGTCCTGAGGAGATGAAAACTTGTGCTGTGAGGATTGGTTGGAATCACAACTCAATCCACAGCAGTTTGCAGGTTTTTACGATTAATGCAAAGCTCGGGTAAAAATGGACAAAAAGACAGTGGACAAACCTAGAGCCAGTTTCGAGCAGAGCTGACAAAATCTGGAGTTTCAGTCATTTAGTCGGCTTGCGATGCATTATCTCATCATTTACTTGTACTGCTTTTACAGTTCAACTTGGAAATCCTTTAACCTGAAACTAAAAATGAAATCCTAGACTAGGAATGCATATGAATGGGAAGGAGTGTTTTTGCACAGCCATTGGGAAACGCACCCTAAGGAACACGTGTAGATCCGAGCCCTTTGATTGTGTACGTGTGCAATAGGAATGTCTGCTCTTGGATGGGTTCTTCGTCTCCTGAAGCCGGCCTAAGTCTCTCCACCACTGTCTCCTGCCTTCCTTCCTAGTTGTGCTTACCTGAAGGTCTGCTTCGCCTTCTGTGCCCATCAAAGACTCCGTTTCCTGTGGGCCTGGATTAGATTCGCCATGCGCTTATTTCAGATAATCTCTCCTATAAAAAGTGTAGATTTTGGCTTGATTTTAGCTTGATGACACAGTTTACTTAAAGTCTTGTTTGATGAAGAAAAAGTTAAGATACTAAGATTACTTGGGGGAGGGTGTGTGGAGAAAAAGTGACCAAAAAAGCGGTAAGGTTTTGATTTTGAAAGATTTCCTGAATTTCATAATCTATTAAGATTAAGTGTTGGCAAAGAATCAAAATAGCACGTTCCAACCACTGTGATTACTACTGAACCTGATGTAAAAAGAAAAAAAAAGCAGGGCAGGGGGGCTTGTTTCTTATTTCCTTGTTAATTACACTAATTTTTTTTCTTGAAAAATATTAGAGTGATAATTAGGCCACACATCATGTGTGGTTGGATAAATACTATTTACATGTTGAGAAAGGGGGCAGAAGAATTGTATCTAATGAAAGGAACTGGTGCCAAATAGTAGAGAGATTTCTGTTTGTCTTACAGAAATCAAACTCGTTCACCTCAGCCGAACTGGGATATCTTAAAAGCATGGGTGCTTTCTCCATCCCCGTACATCGGAAAAAAGATCAATGCGATTGTTAAATTTGCAAATGCATCATTAAGTCTATTCTGTGAAGCACAAAGACTGTGTTTCGCAAAGTGTTTTTACTAGTCTTGAAATAGCAGTAGTAAATTTCTGTAGTTTGTGCACAGATCAGGTGTGCTGGTCTTGGAGGCGGGTCCAAGTCAGCCAAATTTTGGCAGAATGCCACTGCGGTGCATTCAGGATTTGGTTAATTTAAAAAAAAAAAAAAAGTAATGAAGTTAGGGGGTTGTATTTGAGTAGTGAGCTGGTATGCGACAGTGTTGGCATCGCCTAGAACTGGAGTACTTGTTCCATTTCAAGCCTTAGAGTTTTGCCAAAGATGTGCTGCTCGTGCCTTCTGTAGGCTGCGTTACAGGCAAGGGATATTTTGCTATATACTGTACCTCGCATAGGCAATGGATATTTTGCTTAATTGGCCATAAATAATATTTTTAAGTGTACGGAGTACTTGAGGAGAGAAAGGGCAAATCAGCTACACATAGCAATTTTTGCTGTGAGTAAATAGGGAAATTTGTAGCGGGAACGAATAGGAAGATCTGTGACAAAACCTGGGTGTCCCTGCCATGACATTGTGTGGATTTTGGGGGTTTTTGTGTGTTCAGAAAATTAGGTCCAGCCTGGCTCCCAGTGACACTGATGGCAAAATTCCAATTAGCGTGAGTGAAATCACTGATGCCATGTGTGGCGTTGGCTAGAAATTCAGTGTATTCTGAATCCTGCATGTAATTTCTTCTGCTTCCATGTTACCAAGACAGAACGACACAGGATAATGACTAACGGAATGAAATTGTGGGGGTTTTCTTGTGCCAAACGGTCCCACCGAGTTTAACATCATGACTTCTTTGGGCCTAGCGGGAAGTTGGTCTTTGATGCTTTGGTTTCGTGGATAATTTTGATAGCAAGTTGATAGCTGGTGTAAAAGGAGGCAAGGATTAAGTGTAAGACGGTGCATGCAAGATCCTAGAAGACTGATCTCACTTCAGTGTTCTGCACCATATTTCTCTGTTCAGTGTTGGAAACGGCAAACTTTTATCTTGTGATAACTTTGTATGTTATGGGTGGGCGTTGTCTTCTGTTAAATACTTGTCTGAAGCTTATTGTGGTGGGTATCCCCTTTATGTGTCAAACACCTACCGCTCCAAACACGATTACTCGTGTAATATTTGTTTTATTAAATATGTCAATAGAAAGTTTGGCTTTTTCTCCCTGTGCTTGTGTTTGTGTGATTGTGGCTGACAGCCATCACGGCACATGTGCGTCGCAGTGCCAAAAGCTGGCTGAGAGGAACGGCTGAGGAAGCCCCTTCCTCACTGTGCTTTCTGGGAACAAGGTTGCCCTGTGAAAGGCTGGGAGTAGTCCCACCGTTGGGACAGTCCGTGGTATGCCAGTGTCATTTGGCACCGCTGTTGTAGTGAGAGACTCCAGAGCGTGTCCTTTCCCTACTAGTGTTGGCCATATTTGTCACTTCCTTACGGAACTGGTACGGGAAGTCTTCGTGCGTCTGCCCTTAGTTTTCTTGGGGGTACAGCAGCACGTCAGTGTTGGAGGCTGGGTTGGATCCTGCTCAGATTTGGCAAGAGTGGGGAAACAATGCACACCAGCCCCCTGGAAACCTCTAATTCTGAAATTTTGAAAACAGAAAAAATGTGAAAAGCTTCAATTATGAAAATTCAGAATTAAAGGAGTGAGCCTTATGGCTGGCAGGCAAAGAGGCTGGAGAACCGTTACTCCATAAAAATGTGTTGAGCCTTCAATTTCAAATTTTCTGATTTATTTTTTTTTTCCCACAAATTTCAAACGTAAAAAGGGAAGCAAGTTTAATTGCTGGTTATCTGCTGTTGCGTCTCTTGATCAGGCACGGGGTACTTGAAAAGAATTTGTGGTGAATTTTCACTTGCTTTAAATCTTGCTATAAATGTTAGATGTTACGGGCGTAAAGAAAGTAATTCTACTTATCTGTTGGTCTGCCAGTTTGCACCATGCACCAGTCTGGTAGTAAAAAGTTGTCCAGCGTGTTCAACACCCAAAAATCTGCACTAGTCTCCTTCCCTTGCTTGTAGAGCTGTTGTTTCCTCCTGCTGGCTTGTACTAGGAAAGACCCATCGAGTTCTGTTTTAAGCAATTAGAAAAGTTGCCTCTCTCCAATCAAAGAGAGGTATTAGTGAAATGAATGGGAGTAATTAAATCTAATTTAGTCATGTAAATGAGTTTAATTAAAAGAAATCTACCCTTTAATAACTTCAGGGGGAAATGCTGCTCCTTATGGAGTTTGAAATTTAGTTAAGCTAACAAGACACAATAGCTGAACTGATGAGCCCATGATGTTGTAATCTGCTTATGTAAATAATGACACAAGCCGTGTTTAGGCGCCGCTTTGGGTTGCGGTGCAGCAGGATTCGGAGGTCAGGAGAGGTTGGGCGCCCCGATACGATTGCTCTACGAGAAGAGTTAGCACCTTCACTTGGCTTCAGAGTCCCACCTACTTACTTTTGGTCTGTTGAAGGAGTTTGGAGAAAAAAACACAAGTGATTTGGGGTAAGAAAGCTATTAGGTATCCAGTTATTGCCAATTAATGGTAATAATGGCCATAAATGTAATAAATGTTAGGATGGGTAATTTTGGCAGCTGGTTAGGGGGATGGTAGAGAATCTGACAGAAGCCTGGGGCATTGGACAAGGACTTCCTACTGCTTCCTTATCCTCAATTTACACGTGTACAGGACTCCCTTTTGTTCTCATTTCCTTTTCTCAATTGTTCTTTTCATTTTTCAGAACTTGCACTCTTTTTCACTGTTTAATTTAGCCGTGATGTGATCTAGAACGTGGTCCATGATTTCCGTGTTGTCTGAAATGCCGCGTACTTTTTAAGCTTTGAAACTTGTGCTTGGATGGTTTGTACTCCATGGGGCTGGTAATGGGTGTTTGTAATCCGTGGGGGGAGCACTTCTGCTTCCAGTGAGGATTCCTTGTCCTCCTCTGAGAGCAGCTGTCCATCCTCTACAAGCTGTTGTTTCTGATGCTATCAGTTGAAGCCTTGACCTTTATTACATGTGGCAAGTGGTGAATTATAAATAACTTTATTTTCTGTATCATCTCTGCGGTGCAGCACTGAAGTCATCCAAGTATTGTGCTGGAGTTGTTAACAGTATTTCCTCCCCTCTGTGTCCCGAGGCAAGCTGGCAGAGAGAACTGAGATGTGTGGTGCTTCCCATGGAGAAAACATCAGAGGCGCGTTAGAGCACTGGGGAGGGCGGGGGCTAGTAAATCCAGGACACTAAATGCCGTTAAGACTACTCAGAAGGCTGGTTGCCCTCTTCTCCCTTGTTGGGATTCCTCAAGTATTACAAAGTGCACTTAAAGTGGCGAAGGCATCTCACAGCCTGGTGTTTGAGAGGGGAGACAGGGGAGAGGTTGCTGAAGAGCAGCTGAGCTGGCAGAGGGAGGGTGGTTGCGGCACACCTTGCCCAGACTAGGAGCATCCTTGGCACAAGAGCTGATGTCGCCCTTGGGCCGGAGTTGAGCATTCCCTGCTGGCGTCATGAGTGTGGCTGAGTTAAAGTCAGCATTCGTGCAGCTGCTGGCAGCATCCACGTAGCTCTGCGTGTCGGTGGCAGGAGGAGAAGGGACAGCAAAGGCAGCGGGACAGAGCTCTGCTGGGTTAGGAGTCTGATAACTCATGTCTCTGTGGGTCACGTACGTTGACTGTCTCCTGAGAAGCCTCAAACCTTCAGGGCTGGGATGGGCGTGTGGCAACCAGAGAAGAGCGCCCATACTGTAACCTACTGAAACTACTACTTGATGTTTTCACAAGTCTTAAATAGCAGTAAGCATCGATGGACTTGAACTAGTATCAGAATCTGGGCTGGGAAGTTCATCTTTGTGGCTTCAGCTGCTGAGACTGAAGCATGGTTTGAAGTAAAACAGAACCAACTCTCTGTTCAGTAATTTTACTTCTTAGCTAGGCCTCTTCTAACTCTCTGAAATTAACAGCACGTTGTGTCTAAAGCGGTTTGTTCAGAGTGATAAGACAGTTCGTGCCAAGGAATGGTACGCAGAGAGGCTCTTGATTATGCTTATTGCTGTAACAACCAAGGTCAGCTGATTTCGTTATTTGCCCCGTTGGAGGGTCGGAAGCAGGAAAGTGTAGAGGGGTCCCACCTGCGGGGAGGAGCGGACAGGACGGGTGACCCCAAACTGACCAACAGGGTATTCCATCCCATCAGCCCCATGCTCAGTACAAAAGCTGAGGGATCAAAGGGTCAGTCTCTTCCTTCAATGGCCGATGTCCGAGGAGGACCCTGCCTGTTCGTCTGCCTTTGATCCCGATCCGTGTGTTCCTGACTCCAGCTCTGGAACCCGGTTCCCACCCGTCGCTGAGTCCAGCCTGGGACTTCCCCAGTGCCTGCTGGTGACACCATCCTGGGAGCTTGATAGAGTTTTGTATGTACTGTACCTATTTCATTGTTGTCCTTTTTATCTTATTATTAATATTTCATTAAAGTAGTTTAGTTTCTTCTAAACTTGTATTTATCTCTCCTCCTCCTCTCCATGCGTGAGAGGCTGGGGGGGAGCATCTGTCGCCGGCCATTGGCCCATTTGGCCAAAACCACAGCACTGCGCTTCAGGCAGGGGGCTGTTCTGCGCCGGCCGTCCAGTGGCACGGCTTTGTGGAGCTGGGTCCCTTCTTGGCTGGCTGTGAGGAAGCAGCGTGGGACGCACCTACGCTGTAAACAACAATTCTTGGTGAATCATCGCTTCAGACCCATAAACACTGTCTGTGTTGTTGTTAGCAGTAGTCGTAATTAAAAGCCCAGAGGCAAGTTGGAAAACAAATGAATTTAAACAACCGCCAAATTGAGCTGCGGAAGGTCGGAAGAGAGGGGAACAGTGGTTCCCTGAGCTCCCTGCCGGTGGTTTTCCAGCAGGCTCTGAAGGCCCAGCAGTTCTACCCTGTGGCGGAGGCATCTCTTGGAGACCTACCTGACAGAGATTTAAATGGAGACAGCTAGCAATTGTGTGTCGGGAGCAGGGAGCTGTCACACGAGCTGCCGACCCTCTGGAGACGCCGAGTGAACACCTGGGTGAGTCCCGAGCTCCTGGGTTTGTGGAGAATGGAGCTGAGCTGTGTCATGGCGGCTCACCCCTCCCCGGCCCCATGCCCTCTGGGTGAGCGCTCCTCAGTGCTGGGCCGCTGAGGCCGCTTCTTCCAACTCGATCTCTCTTAAGGTCTGGTTTCTAGCTGGTGGCTCAGAAAACCAGGAAAGTCAATCCTTTTTTGAGGAAACCGTGGTATCTCTGCTTTTGTCTTCATCCTTTTATTATCTTTGGTTTTATCTCTCAAATCTTTTTGTCTGAACACTGTCCTAAAAGAAGGTTTGTTTAATGTTTGTGTATGTTTAATTTTAGCAGTCTGCAAGTAAATAATACACGATTAATCCTAAATATTGTGGTTTTTTTCTGGACTAGGAGCAGTGTGTAACTCTCTGCTGAACAGGAATTGTCACTTCAAGACCACTTAAACCTTCCATTTGACAACACTTACAAATACCTCGAGGTCTTGCCTTTGGAAGGATTTCAGATAGCTATAGCAAAGACTGTTGAAATAATCTGCTTTTATATTCTTGCAACATCAGAAGCAGCACCATCTGCAAGGAACAGGACTACCTCTGCCAGAGAGTGCCACCGCTCGGGGGGTGTGTTCTTTAAAGCCGTTGGCAGGTGTTTTGTAACGTGCTCACCGAAAAAGCTTACCGGATCAACAGCAGGATCCTGTGCACTGCCGCTCCCTCTGTGTACGTGGAAAGCTCTTAGATTCTAGAGGGGTTTAGATTCCTATGTTTATTTTCTGACTTAGTTTAAACCAGCTGGGACGTAATTGGGCCGTTAGTTTCAGTTGGTATCTGCCTAGTCAGAGAGCCAGGCGAAGTGATGTTGTTGTGGAGGGATGCGAGAGTGCACTCCTCTCCTTGCCTGATCCCAGCAGTTTAGCTTCCTAATGGGCACCGTGTGGAGGGATTTGGTATGGAGATCGGGTTGTGTAGCTAAAAATTTATTTTCAGTTAGCCCAAAGGTACATGACAGACCCAACTATAGCTGTTCAGTGATCTCTTTTTAATTTTTATTTTTTCTTTGAATACTGCTTTTCAAGAACAGTCACTGACTGAAAGTCTTATCGTATGTTTTCTCTTGCGTGGTCTTTTGATTTTTTGAAAGTAATCTCATAAAACACTTAATTTCTTCTTCAATAATACTTTAACATTCCACATCTTGAATTTAAAGTGGTGTTTACAGATAAGTGTGTATGTTTTAATGGGTTAAAGCAGGCTTCTGAAGAGTTTGAATATTTGATTTTAATAACCGGTGCTTAGGTTCAGCTCCGCTCCCAAGGCTGTCTGCTGAATTTCTCCTGCATTACTGGCAAATCCTTTTTTAGGCGGACACTTCCCATGGCTTCCGTGCCCTTTACTGCCAGCTACAGTGCCTCTAGTTAAAGGAAAGAAATTAACTGCCTCTCTTAAATTCTCGTACCACTGGCTTTGCTGCTCCCAAACGTCTTCCCATTTCACCTTCCTGATGCGCTCATGAGAGCGTCTGGGGTAGGCTCACCTCTTGCACAACATCTTCAGTTGGTATTTTGTGTAGAAATGGTTAACCCAAGGCGTCCTGCAGCAGCTCACAGCCCAAGGCTTGCTGTGAAGTGTGGCCGAAAGCAGAACTGTGGGCCGCACAGGATCTACCTGGAGAAGCCAGCCCAGCCCAGTGCCCAGCAGGGACGTGGCCATAATGGTGTTGTGGGGCGCTATCTGAGGGATCGTTACGGCTGAGAGGTGTAACACTGGGCTCATGGAGAAGACTGCGGATGCTTGGCCAACAGGTCGCTGTTCTCGGGTGTGTTTATGGTTGAGTTGATGCATTGTCACTCCTCTTGCAGAGAAAGGAGCCTGTTTTGGGGACACGCAGGCCTGGTGGAAGTCTCTTGAGAGCTCAGGAGGAACAGATGGCTTGAACTTCGGTGAGGAGCATACCAAGTGGAAAGTCTCGAGTGGCTGAGGGAAACATGTAGAAAGCAGTTGGGAGCTTGAGTGGTTTAGCTTTGTTGTAAGTAAATGTTTTCTTTGACTTGTTCTGGTTTTAATTTGAATTTTATAAAATCAAGTACCTGAAAGTCTAAAAGTATGTTTTGGGTTGAGCTAGAGGGACAGTGGTTACCAGTGGTGGTGCTCACAAAAAAAGATGAGCAATTTTGGGTTCATCCCTTCTTCCCCTTCTCTCCGCCTTGGTACAACGTGCTTTTTTAGGAATTGCCATTTCGAAAAGAAGAGCAAATTAAGTTCAGACAGCTTTGATAATGATGTCCTGCATTGGTTATTGGCTTGCGTTGACTTTGCTGAAATTAAAACAATATATTTTCTCTGCAAATTATTTGCTTCTTCAGGGTTTTTTTCCAAGATGGTTCATCACCACAGTAAAAGCAGTTAAAGCTGTCAGTGCTCCATTTGAATGTACCTGGGTTTACCAGCCTTGAAGAAAAATGTGGCCAGGACATAAAGTTTCTTGTTAATTGTCTGTACTGGCAGCAAGTCAAATTAAAAGGAAAACTTAAGAAAAGTTATTTGAATTAGTCTGGTGCTAGAAACTTTGAAGCAAGCTGCTGGGCTCAGCAAAACTATACTTTCTTATACGTTGGTTTGTGGGTGACTCCTTCTTTAACGTGCTTCATACGCACATTCGTTTGGAAAAAAAAAAGCTTTCGTTCGCTTTCTGGTTGTTCATCACACATGGAAGTGAAATGACTGTGTATTTTAGTTGCTTGAAAGGGTGTTTGGATGTGCTATGGATGGTGTGTCTATTTATAAAATCACCCTTTTATTTTAGCCGTTCGTATGGTCCGCTCGCTGTCTGAGCACCTGCCTGGCAGCACAGTTGTGGTGCAGAGGTTGCTTTCTGTCCGTGTGTTCGGGAGACTGGAGGAAGAGACGGAGCTCCAGGTGGGACAGTCAGTCTCAGGTGCGTGCCCCCTTTCAGGAGCACCTGCTGTTCACTTGGGTGGGAGCTGAGCACCTAAAGATCTGCAGGGAACCAGGCCCAGATGCCTGCTTGTCGTCATACGTAAATCTCTACAGGAACATAGACTTGAAAAAAATAAATAATCCAGGAGTCCTTTGCTGCTACTTAGGCAGTGTTCCTCCTCAAATGTGTGGTACCTGGAAGAAAGAACAAGTTTGCGTTTGTGGCTGCGTGTACTGATTATTTGGAGAGTGCTGGCCTGCTGTATGGAAGATCTCCGGATGCCTTCAGACAGGCGGCCAACGGGAGAAGGTGGTCCAGTACCTCTCCTGCAGAAAGCAGAGTCGACCAGGGGCCAGACGGTTCCACGGCAGAGGCTGTCAGCAGTGCCAGAGCGGGTGGTGGAACCTCTCCCCTGGTGCTAAGGCCAGGGTGTCCCGGCGTACGGGGCTGTGTCTGACAGTGGCCGGGCTGTCCGCAGGCACAGCCTGTCCTGGCACAACGCGACAAGGGAGGGATGATACCAGTACAGCAAAAGGGGGACGTGCGTGTTCGCGATGCCACAGAGAAAGGGTGATGTACCTGGTGCTGTTAAAGGCAGGCGATGAGTGTTCTGCGTGGTCAGGATAAGCACCGATGTCGCTGTGGAGCTCAGCTCCCCAGCGAGCAAGGCAAGAGAAGCAAATAGGTTACTAATTCCAGGCTGTCCCTTACGCTTCGGAGCAGGTCTTTTCCCCCTTTTTGGTGGACATCAGTTTGTTCTTCTTTCCGGGCTGGCAACTCAGCCATGTCAAAGTAGGGTTACGGACACACGCACTCCCCAAAGCGAACAACATTCATGGTGTTGCTATTTCTGATAATGCTTTAATTGGAAGGTACTAAATAGACATTAGCCCGGCTGTAAGAGACTGTGCTGTTATATCTTGCTTGTCTTCTTTCATGGGGCTCCAAGTAACTTATTACAACTCCATTTGTCGTATCGGGCCTCAGCTGTCTCTGAGAGAAGCGGTGTGACGCTCTGAACCACGCGGCAGCAGTGGCATTTTGTTGTGTGCCGAGTGTATTTTTAAGCTGGGCCTGTGGTGGCTCTTTTGGTGGCTGGATTGATGCTAGAAGAGAGGCAGGGACTGCGCTCTGTAGCATCTGAGGAAAATCACGGAAGCTTGCAGAACTGGTTAAGCTGGGGCTTTTCCAAAAGTACATGGAAACTGCATTGGAATGTGCTACTGACTCTTTTCAGTTTCTCCTTTTGACACAAAAGTTCATGTGAACTCTTACACTCACTCACCAAGGGGTGGGGGTGGTGGGAGGGGAACTAAAGCAGCAAACATTTGTAATCAGCATGGAAATCTCTCATGCTTGTGTACATCTTCAGCTTTGAAGCTCTTTGGCAGGAGGCTAAATCCTCAAAGCTGCAGCCCAAGGAGCAGGGCACAGATGAAGCGTCAATGACACTTTCTGCAGTGGAGCTGACGGTGCGGTTGAGTGTTGCCGTTAATATTCTTTTCACTCAAATAATGTGCAACATGGGCAGTAGTACCTGCTCAGAGGCATCTGTGTATCCCTGGCCTCGATGGACTGAGGTCATGGGTTGTAGGTGTGGGAGCTGCCCGCAGGTGCTCCCAAGAACAGCAACGCTGAAAACCGAAAGTTAGAGGGGCACCAGGCTCATCTCTGGGTGTGAGCGCTGCGCCCTTAGTCCGAGCTGGCAAGTTCTTACCTTACGTGCCAGGTGTTTGTGAAAGTAGAATTTGACAGTGATTGCAGGAGCCTTAGTAGTCTATAAAAATAGACTAAAGCATAAAAACATTTCTGTAATTGCTGAAAAAAAGTCAAAGTCTATTCTTATTACCTCTGCTGTAAGTAGGGATTAAATCCCCTGTATTCAATTGCACTACTCTGGATTGACACCAGAGAGCAAAATTCATCCTAATAACCGGGCGTATCTCAAATTCCCTTAGATTGCACTGGACTGTATAAATTAGACGAGGCTCTGATCTCCTCCGCGGTTGTTCAGGCTGGTTATTACTCGCACGACGTACGGAAACTCGTG
The DNA here is from genome assembly GCF_963924245.1 of Chroicocephalus ridibundus. Lineage (NCBI taxonomy): Eukaryota > Metazoa > Chordata > Aves > Charadriiformes > Laridae > Chroicocephalus > Chroicocephalus ridibundus. The sequence continues at coordinate 1,049,498 of NC_086288.1, forward strand.
TAGATGTGCTGTGGGGGGCTGCCTTGGGCCCAGAGGAAGGTGGAAAGGCGCGGTGGTTTCTGCGGCAGTGCGGGGGGTGGCAGCGGTGGGAGGCAGCAGGGGCTGCGTTGCGGGATGCTTTCGGGACGTTGAAGTTCGTAAGTCAGCCTCCCGCCCTCCTCTCCCCCACCCCCGAAGGCGTCTGACTTGGTTGTGCGCTGAAGTGGGTGATGCATAATTGAGCGCTGCTATATTTGAATGTGTTCAGAGTACAAAATATTCATCTGTAGGAAAAGAGTGTTTATGTATTAATGTGCATTTCCTTCATGCATTCCTGATTCCATTAGTAATGGAGGCATTGTGTAATATAATAGAAACGATTAACTTTAATTGCTCTTCTTTGTTGGGAAAATAGACATGTAATTAAAAATCTGACATGCGTTGTACTTTTTTTCTTCAACAATTTACTTGTTGGCATCTCTTCAAGAGGATATTCCGCAAGGCCCTTACCCCATCCCCTTTCAAACATCCCACCAAGTCCAAGCGCTGTCTCTCAGAAATGAGCCCATTCCCGCTGGCCAGCCAAAGGGGCGAGCTGGCAAATCCTGCCTGCTCCCCAGAGGAAAAATAGCTGTGGTTCTTGAGATGTTGCTCGTGTTTTGGGATACTTCTGGGTATTGACTTATGGAAAATCTGGTGCTTTTAAAAGGTTCCTAGAAAGGAAGCACACTGAAAATGGTAATACCGAAATTATTAGTGACTTGTGAGGCTTGTGAGTAGACACTTGATGTTTGCTACCTTATCAAGTACCACTTCAGCTCCCAGCCCTTTCCGGGCTCGCAGTGCGTTTGTCACTTGAGTACCCTCATCACATTCACCAGTGTGCCAAAATGCAAAATAACAAAGAATACCTTGTGAAGAGTAACGAAGTGATTTAAAAGGTGAAATAACAGCATCTTGGAAATGCTGTTTGCATTGGGTGAAAAAGCCACACCTGAACTTGTAAGCTCATTAAATCCTGTCTGCAAAGCACAGATACTAGTCTGAACCTGAGCTGGACCTTAGCAGAAATTAGATGATTGCTGTTGGGGAACGGTTTCACTGGGATATGAAATCAGGGGGCTGGGCTGAAACGCTCGGGTCAGAGGGAGGAGATGCAGGCAGGCCTGCCAAGGAGCTGACTGAAAACACGCCTTCCTCTTTGTTCTCGATGGCCGTCTGAGAACAGGCCTTGGAGCGCCAGCAGTTCTCGGGGACCTTCTCACCGGGGCGCAGGAGTCTGTAGGCTCCGAGGCTGTGTCGTGCCTGGCTGCGTGTGTTACCTGTGTGCAGTCTGCCCGCAGTGGTGTGGGTGACCCCAGCGCGTGTTGGTGTAGGGCTTTTTGTTCCTGATGGTAGCTGGGTGTCTGCGGTGGGTGTTAGAGTGGCTGTTGCCTTCCAGGATGTCCCGAGTTCTGTGTACAGCAGGGTCGTGTCCTGGAACGCGTTAATGGCCCACGCTCCTGGGAGGCAGGAGAGCTACTGAAGAGTTGCATCTGGATATGCTGAGAAAATCAGTCAGGATTTCTTATTAACGTTTTCATTTCTCAGAAAAAACCGTGAAGTTTAGATGCTCCCAACCAGCCGGTGTTACCTGTGTCTGGTATTAGCCCTTTGGCAGACTCTGTAACTATGGATTTAGTCTAACCCCTGAAGCCAAGCCCTCCGGACGTCACTGTGATTCTCTAAGTTGGAATTTCCACTGGCTTGTTTGGTACCTAAAAACTGGGTGCAAGCCTAAGCTACTAGCAGGGAAATACGGCAGTCTAGGGGACTGGATCTTCACGGGAAGTTCTGAGTGAGCAGCAGCCGGGACCCACAGGTGCTGCTTTGGGTGGTACAGGGCGATGTTCACCTTCCCAAAGCAGGAGCCCAACGGACAGCTAGAACCGCAGCTGTAATATGTGAGGAAGCATTTTGGCTGTGGTCCTAGGTAGAAATAACTGCAATGGACACCACTGAAGAAACCAACCCACGCAGATCCCCAACACGGATACCCCCAACAGACCCATAACGTGCAGCTCGGGGAAGACGTGGGCTTGCCTGTTTGATACGTTGTGCTGCGGTGGGGCTCTCAACCCCCCCCGCCGTAACAGCAGCCCCTGTTGCGGTGTTGATGGGCTGTTCTCAGCTGTTCCCCGGCCTGTGGGAAGGTGGGGCTTTATGGACCCCTCATCTCGTTTGTACTGTTTATTTCTGCCGTGCTTTATTTTGTCCATCTTTACGTGGTCTGTGTTGTTTTCTGGTTCTTTTATTGTCATTATTCAAAACATGAATAGAAGTGAATATCCTCTAAGTTATGAACGTAATCAATTTTGAGTCTTTAATTGCAATTTTTTTTCCATAAAATTCTTTTAATTTAGTCTAATATAATGGCACATCAAGCAGTAATGGGTACATTAAATTGAATCATGATGTTCATATACACATTTTATGACACAATCAAATATCCCAATGCATTAATTCATGTCAATCAGTTAATAAAATCAAATAGGAAACATTTCTCTAGTGCTGTTAACTACGCTTCTCCCATTTAGAGGGTGACAAGATGGTGAGGACCCTTCTATCTTGCCTAGTTCATGTTTTCTTGCCTGTGTTGGAGTCCATACATTTACTGAATTGATGAGGACAAGGCGTGTCGGTTCCCCTGGCCCCAGACCAAGGTATGGGAATCGGGAGCGGAAGGCAACACCTTCACCTCCTCCTACCCTGGTTCCTTTGGTACGGTCCTGGCCCCAAAGGCTCCCCAAATAACAAAGAAATATTAACTGTGAACTCGGGGAATAACTTCTCTTTGAAGATTTCTTCACTTCTGATGTTCGCCTTCAAGGACAAAGAGATGTAGGGAATTTACTGGTGCTCTTTTGCGAGGAAGGAGAAAATTAAATTTAAAACAATTGTCAAGCGGTTATAGCTTAAGCAGGTTCTTCGTGCTTCTCATCTGCTTCACATTATAGTTGATGGTGTTGTCACCTCCTCTTCTACAACACCAGGATTTTTGACACTTCTTGACTTCAGCGTGCAAGTGTTGTGCCCCGGTCCTGCAGCCCACGGGTCCCAGCCTGTGGGCACAATGAGAGGAGTATTTACAAGTGATCGCTGTAGAATTTACTATTGCTTTTACTTGTTTTTTTCTTTAAAAAAAAAAAAAGGTAGCTAGTTATTTTCTGGTGTTACATGGAGAATGATTTTCCTAAAACTTCAGGGTGCATGGAGTGTATCTCATGCAGGTCGTGTGACCTTCAGATTACCTTGATAAGTGACAGGGAGAGGCAGTCTGGCAGCCAGCAGGCAATAGCAGCTGGCTTGGTTTCTCTTGAACCCTCTTCCCTGTTCATTTCCAAAGATCAGCGTTTTCTACGGACATCACCTTGTCTTGTTTTCCTGTTTTGTAATGATGGATTTCCACAAAATTCCCCCTGTTGAGGTTCCCCCGAGTCACAGCGTGGCTGAGGAGGGTTCGGAGGTGCCGGGAACAGGCCAGAAGAGGCAGGTTACTGTGGCACCCCCGGCACCAGGGGGGCTCGGAATGACATTGGCCCGCTTTCATTTCTTTGGTTTTAAACAAAAGTTGGCTGTCTAGTAAATGATGTTTTTTTCTTTGATAATAGCCTACTGAAAGAGATTTTTAAAACACCAGATTGAAAAATGACCTTTTTTACAGCAGTTACTCAGTGTGCGTCAAAAATTAACCGTCACTAAGATTGTGAGAGGAAAGTCTTACGAACCCCCCAAGTTTTAGGTTGGAGCAGCTGAGCGTAGGTGACAGCAGCGCTTACTTGCTGTATGAAAGGGTTCAGTGTCGATAACCGGCTGAGGAGATAGATGAGTTGTGTCCAGATACTCCAGAGAGGGGCCCAGAGCTGGCACTCGCAGGCTCCCCAGAGACGAGGTGTGCTGTCAGGCTGTCACATCCTTTCAGAGCACAGCCAGGAGTGACTTTGCAGCAGTGACTAACGCTGCCTGTCCTGCTCTGCAGCCACGGGCAAGCGAAGGAGACGTTACTCTGGTGCTGAGGGGGTTTTAATATGTAAGGCATTCCTGACTGCCGAGGTGTAAGAAGGGCCTCGGGTCTTCAGCCCCAGGAGAGAAAGTGCTGATGCTGTGACTGACCTCGGGGTAAGGAAGAATCTCTGCCGGGCGAAATGAAGTAAAAACAAGTCTAGACTGAAATGCCTGAGTGAAAGAGCAGTTTCCCGTATGATGCTTGAAAAGGTTATTGTTTTCTTTTTTATTTTCTATATTTTTATTACTACTTGTCGGGTTTGTAAGTATCGCATCTGACCTCAGTTAAAGAGAGTGCAAGACGTGGCAACCCAAAGAGCAGGGACAGCAAAGTGCTCTTCCTTTCCGGGAACCTAGGACTCGGGGAGCAGTTCATGCTCCCGACCACGGATGAGGTAACGTCCTAGTCTTCAGGCACCTAAACGCTGCCGGGGGGAGCAGCGCGTCGCCTGTCCACAGCAGGTGCAGTGAGTCTGCCAGGAGCACGGTTCTGAGTCTCGCTGGCACATGCGATATCCATGGGATGCCGGGAAGTGCTGAGCTCCCCTGTCACACGTGGACGTCTGCCAGGGGACATGCGGTCCCTTCAGGGCCATAGGAGAAGCTGCTGCTGGGGCTGACTCGTCTCGTCTGCTCTCAGCTGCCCAATCGTCTTGTCACTTGTGCATTAAGAAAAATATCTTTGCTGTTTCTTCTTGCAGGGTTAACTTTTCACTACCTTTGTTTTGTTTTCAATATGCTTAAGGACTTCAAGGGGAAAAAAAAAAAAACACTGCCAAAACCACAAAAAAAAACCCCAAATCTTTTTGCCTGTGAATTGTGTTCTTTCAGGTAGATTCTTCTTTCTGTCAGTTGCCTTGTGAAAAGCAGCTTTGTAGCTGCTCACCATAAAGCATTGGGCAGCAATGCAGTTTTCGAAAGCCAAAATTGATAAATTGTTAATAGGATTTTCAACAACTCCCTTCACATATTTCAGTGAGACCATAATTAAGTTTTCTTCAACATCCTCAAGGGATTGATTACATCCTGGAGTTCAGTGCTGCTGCGTGCACTACGATGAATGTGTTTTGTGCCTTCGTGTTCCGTGAAGATAGGTTGATATCTTTACTCCCCTTTCATAGTCTTTGTTTTAAAAGGGCGGAGAAAAGGATTTCTGGCTGATGGGGAAAAAAAAGGCCTATCTGCAATTTTATGAACTTAGCAAAAATTCAGTCACTTCATTAATGAGCTTCCCGCGAGCAAAGACCTGAGATTTACATGAGCAACTAACTTCAACCCTCGTAACTAAATGAGGGTCAGTAGAGCTTAGTCTCAGTACTTGTTATGGGTTTGTAAGAGACACATTTAACTGAAGGATATTGGTTTGAGATATCTCTTCATTGGCTGGCTGTTGGTTGCTCTCCTGCTCTAACTCGTTGAGTTCCCTCATAGAACCCCAGTAAGGCAGAGACATCATTTGTCATTGGAAAAAAACGAGGGAAAGAAACAGGGGTGTCTGTACAAAGTTCCCCTGCAGGTGTAGGGTCTTCCTTTCACGGGGAAAAGGATCTTGCCGAGCCATCCTGTTTCTGAATCATCGTCAGGTAGACCCGAGACGTGCCCAGCTGGACTAAGCTGGCAGTGGGTCTGAGGTGGTGGAATCTCAAGTAGTGAGGAAGTGGGGGTGGTGGTAAATCCTTTTGGCAGATTGAGAGTTCAAGGAGAGGCAGCTATCTGTAGTCCTGTAAAAATATAGTAAATCATCATAAATTGCGTAGGAACTATTGAGTTAAAAACTTGAACTGCTAAGGTTAGCCACAAACTTCTTGATTCTAGTCTTTCGTAGGTGGGGAAGGACATGCACAAAAATTCTCTGGCCAGGAAGGGAAGCCAAGCTGACGGTGAACATCAAGACTATCGATAAGCTGCTTTCCTCATGCTAGTTTGATCCGTACCGCACCCATGCTGGCTGAGAATTGATGTTTTGGGTGGTGGTTTGGTTTTTTTGTTGGGTTTTTTTTTTTTTTTCCTTTTCATTTGTGGTCAGGTAAGTAACTTGGTCTGAACTGATATAACTTGGACATGGTGGCACTGCTGACAGTGAATGGAAGCAGCTGTCTCTTTTCAAGAATCAAATGCATCCAGTATGAATCTTATAGCAGGCTGGTCAAGGGGAAAGAAATAATGTCCTGTGGCAGGGTCTGAATCTTCTCGTATGTCTTACTTCCTCTGGAGAAGGATAATAGATGGTTATCTAGGATAGAAAGCTGTATTTATGAGACTGGAGGTGGTAAAGGACAGCACTCTGTTTAGCGTTTTGCCCTTCTTTAGTTTGAATTCAATGGACTTCCTTATGCCATCTGCTCCCATCTTATTACAGGCAGTAGGTGTCCTCAGTTGAGGTATCTAAATGGTCGTCTTTGAAATTGGGTTTGCTTTCGCTTCTGCTTACCTCGCAGTGGTTGATGACAGCCTGTCAAGGAGGTAACGCTATGGCTGGCCGGCAACTGAAGCTGCTGACGCCTGTAGGGAAGGCAGGCAAACCAGCAGAATACCTCTGGGTTGAAGGAGAGAGAGCCCCAGAAGCAATGGAGGAAGTGAGTGTCAGGTTTTGTCGGTATTTAAAAAGGAAATAATAACCTTACCTTTTATTTTGGTGGTTAGTATAGGTGTTTGCTGGGGCTGATCTCATATGCAAAAGCAGGAATAACCGGCACACTTCAGTTCTTGGTGTTTGAGTGCTGTTTGTCAATAAGGGTGCTTTTTCTTTGTTTGACGCGAGAGCCAAGGAAACCGCGCTGGGTTTCGGTTCCATGATAGTAAGGTGTGGTGGTGTTCTGTTGGTCTGGGAGGGCCTTGCAGTAGGCTGATACAGGTAGGAACATACGTCCATACCTTCTGACTGGGTTGTGTTTGCTCTCAAAGCCTACTTGCTCTGTGCAACCAAAGAGCTACTGAGACCTTCATTCGCCTTAGGGAATACGTTAATCAAAGTACACGCTTAGGTCTGCTGCCAGCAGGGAAGAGCAAAAGTAGGTTTTTTTACTTTAGATAAGTGGAATGGAAAAGGACTCACGCGACAAAGACGCTTTGAATGGGGGTCTAAGAGGAAGGGTAGTGTTTCTTGGGGCAGGATCTGTGCTCCCCAGGCTCATCTTCTGGTGTAAATGCAAGTGGCCGACTGCAGTGATCATGGGAGAGGCCTCTCTTGGGTGTGCTTGGAGTAACCCAGCTTCTGTGCGTCATCAGCACGCTTAGATGGAGTCCTGATCCTCACTGTGCTCTCCTACTTGCAGGTTTTCAGTTGAACCCCTTCAAGGGGCCGATTAAGAGCCGTGTTTAGGGTCCAGCGTTACCCTTTCAGCTGTCCCGGAGGGCCGGAATAGCCACTTTGGAGTGTATTCATTGTACTCAGAAGTGTTGTGCCTTATTTCCTAACCCTCTTTCTTTAGTTAGAATCTGACTAGACTCACTGGCAAGAGTTTGTGGAGAGGAAATTTATTGCTTACTGCTTATTTTTATCTGAATCGTTGCTGTTCCTAGAGCCTGATTCGAGGGTGTGCTGGACTTTGATACCTGCTTTTCATTACATCCGGTAGAAGTTCGAAGTAGCCAGTATGTAAGTGTGAAAGAGCGGGTGAAGGTAAACTAAGTCCAAGATTTGCAATGTAGTTGTACACGGAGGAGAAATCTTCAAGGCAGCTGTGACAGTCCTAGGTGTGAAATATCCCTAGACGCGCTGCGTGTGGATTCCAGTTTTTCTATTGAGGGCGTTTAAATCCTCCAAGCCCTTGCGTTTTGGTATCGTCTGATATTAGGGTTGCTTTGAGAAGAATGAGAGACGACAGCTTCATGCATCTGGATCTTCTGTGAGTGGGAGCGCGTGGGAAGGGTCGGGAAAGGGCTGGGAGCGGGCTCTGCGTGGCTGGCGCAGGCGAGGGAGCCCTCTGCCGATGAGCTCCCGTAGTCCGGCCGGGCTGGCAGCCACGGGGGCGAGTGCCCCCAGGTCTCCGCAGCCCCACGCAGGCAGAGCTCTCCCCAGAGAGGGGTTGCTTGCTTTTCCCTTCCCTCCCTCCCTCCCAAATGATAGGAGAGAGAGGTTTTCAGGAATGCTGATATACGACAGAGACAGATGAATGCAGTAAGTTGAGTTGAGGCTAAAACACTGATAAAAGCCAACCCGGGCTCGGGCTGTGCCCGTTGCAGATGAAGGTGCTTTAAGAGCAGAATAAACTGAATTCCTGTGGTGAGAACGTTGAGGGGAAGGATAGAAGGGGGAATGTTGCAGTGTTATGTTTAGCGAGGGAAAGAGTGGCTTTAGCTGCCTTTGCTTTCTAAAGGGCTCTTCCTGAGGAAGATGGCAGAAATCATTCCGTTTCTGAAGGGGACATAGAATTCTGAGATTATTCCCTCAAATGTAGTGCCTATGAAGAAAGGTAGCTGTGGTATCTTGGTAGGAGCAGCTCCGCAATAGAGTTGCGTGGCAGCGTAGTGTCTCGGAAGTTGTGTTTACTGTGGGAAGAGATCAGCACCTCTGTGTTTGACATCTCAAAAATGCTCGTAGGCTGATGTCTCAACGCATTTCCCGCGTCTGCTCTATCTAATGTGGGAGAAGATGTTTAGTCAGCACAAATAGAAGACAGTTCTTGTTTTTCTCCATGCACCACAATATTTATTTGCAGTATTATGACAAAACCAACACTTGCTAGCAAATCTGTCTGAGGTGACGGCTGTCAAAGAGTGTTTCAAACCTATGTCTGTTTCTGTACAGCTAGAATTGTGCTCCGTGCTTCGTACAGGCTTTGCAGGACTGTCCTAGTATAGTGTGTGGGGGGGGAACCTTTGAGAGAACAACTGGGGGAAAGGCTTCAAATACCTCTCACTTGAGAGGCAAAACCAGGTGACAGATGGTGAAAGCCAGGAAGGATTTATGCGGGCTGCCTGCTGGCAGTGGGCTGGGATTCTGCTGGTTCCCTCGGTGGGAACACTTTGCCTGGGCTGGTCTAGAGCATTTCCAGCTTACCAGAACTTTGTCTTCCCACTGCAATCAGGAAACAATATCTTCTCTTTATAAGTACTTCCTAAGTTCCCTGCTGCACCTTTCTCCTCGCACAGCAGCTGATTTGGTTTTATGCAGGCAGTTGCCGATCCGTGCGTGTCTTGGACGTAGGGCAGCTCTGGAGAAAGCAGCTCTCACCTTGCCAGTGCTTAGGCTCCAGGGAGAAAGGGGAATTAGGCAAGTCTAGCTGAATAATTTGTGGTGCTTGTGCACAATAGCATTGCTTGGAAACTGATTTATTTTATAACAGAAGGTGTGTGCCTTCCTCTAGTATTATCAATTTATGCTGATATTCCTCATGAAGCCGTATCTGATGCCTTTAAAACCTCCAGCTTCTGGCCACTTGTACCCTGGGCAATGAGACCAAGGACACTGTTGCTGCTCTTCCCCAATGAAAGTATGAAAAATGTGTTTCAGTGCTCAACAGATAGAACTATAGGTGCACTAGGGATCACTTTATGGCGTGGGAGGGTTCCCTGTGAGTCAGGATTGAAAACCCCACCACATAGATGTGGGTTTAGAGCAGAGCAGAGTGCCCACGGTGGGAGCTGTGCTCCGCTTCTGGTTGGGGTCAGGGGTAATTGTACCGAGCAAGGACAGTACATGAGATGATCGTAGCCTTCCCTGAGCCAGGAACCGCAGCAATATAACCTGAACTTGTCTGTAAGGTGAAATCTTGGCATTTCAGCAGGCGCTTCGTATGTTGTTGCAGCATAATAGAAAAGAAGAAAATAACAGGTATGGCAAACTTCTTGTGCTGTATTGAAGCCTAGGAATAAGTACACATAGTCATTCCCAAGGCATTTGCGTAGCTTTTATCCCACCTTTGAGACTAGTGCATTATTTCCTTTGGTAAAGAAGAACCCACGTTACCGTTTTTCCTTCCTGAAAAGGCAGTTCCTTCAGAAGGCTCAGCTCTTCCTGCGCTTGATGGCACTTGAGGGGTTATAATTAGACCGAAACTTCATCTCAGCCACAAAGTCTGTGCAGGTAGGAAGTTAATCTTTTCAAGAAACCATTACCTCTTTCAGTGCAGGCAAGGTAGGAGTGTTGATAGAACTTTGCAGCTTCAGGAAACGAGGCCTCCTCAGTTGCTGCTCCTTTTCCACAAGCTGCCAGCTTAGTCTGTGTTGTCTGCTGCAAAGCGCTCCACTTGGCAGTGGGGAGGGAGGGGAAGCTGCTCCTGTGCCAAAGAACCAGCAATTCAAGTGAAATCCGCCGTCTTCGTTCCTTCCCATCCCTCCCCTCCTACCTCTCTCCCAACTCCCACAGCCCACCTCCTTGCAAACGGCACGCTTTTTCATCAATAATGTATCAGGTCACGTGAAGGTCACCCGCATGCACGAGAGAAGTAGCTTTTATTCTGCCCAGTGAGTCAGACCAGTGGTATTTCTGCCCATTTTATTTTGGTGTGCCCTGAAGGGTGAATATTTTTGACAAGTGGGGATTTGCCAGCTGTTCCTGAGCCCCAACACACCCTGGATCTCTGCAGCGTTCCCCCAGCGATGCAGGACGAGGTGTGCCTTTGCCTCTCGGTGCCACGGCTCTGCCGTGCTCCAGCTGTGAGGTCTTGCTCCGGGAAGTTACCTGCCAGGACAGAGGTTAAATGCTTTTGAATGCTCTGTGTTTCCCAAGATCGTAGGCAAGATCAGGTAAAAGGGGAACTCATGTGACGATCTGGCAGCTGCTGTGCTGGAAGAAGCATGGTGTAAACCCCTACAGTCTGAGCAAAGACAGTCTTGAAATTGGATGCTTCCTCTGCCTCCGTTGAAAACTGATGAGGAGGGGCCAGGGGCTGGGGGAAACACGCAGAATTGGCTTCATAAATCATCTGCTCTTCCATCCCCGCCTGTGCGGTGCGGGGGCTGGACGGAGTCTCGGGGGTGGTGCTTGTGGAGGGGGGGACGCCAAAAAGGGGGGGAGAGGTAGTGGCTGAATTGGACGGGAGGGTTGGGAGGTCCCTGCTCTCTTAAATGGCTCTATTTCGAGAGCACAAACAGATGCCATTGGGTTTCTGTTGCCTGCAATTTTCAGTCCAATTCCCAGTCAAGGCTCCCTTTGGCGACGGAGCAGAGGATTCTGTAGGAAGGAGCAGAAATCCTCCAACATCTATGGAGCAGATAAACAGCTGCCATGGGGGCTGGGCATAGATTTTTGCCTCAGGCTTGGACGCGTCAGGCATTTTGCTGGGGGAGCGTGCCAGTATCCGCATTTGACGAGGCTGCGGGTCTGAGGCGCTTTCCCTTTGCTGAACCTCACTGCTGTCCCCTGGACTTAAAATATTTAAAGCCCAGCGTTACCCTCAGTGGGCAGGATGAAAAGGGAATGATGGGTTTGTCGGCAGTGGCGGTGCCAGGAACCAAACGTGGCTCTCCAGGCTCATGGCCTCGCGTACCAGTGGCCGGGTTGGGGGCCTCCGGGTCTAACCACGGCCGCGGAGCAGCTCGAGGGGCCAAGAGCAGAGCACCGCTTTCTGCCGCTGGCTTTGACAGGTCTGTCACTCCTCCAGGTGTGCAACAGAAGCCTGACCACATGAGAGCCTTGCAAGAGATAAAAGCCTTTCAAAAAGAGCATCCATTTCTGTCTGTAACCCACAGGCTGCTTCAGCAGGAGAAACGGGTCCATTTTCTCTCCCCTCTGGTGGCTTTCAAGGAAGTGTTTCCTTCCTCAGAACAGCGGTACCTGTGTGAAGGGCTGAGTCATCCCGAGTGAGATGCTGGGGAAAGGGCAGTGCGCTTAAGGAACAGTTGGTCACAGTCCCTGTAGAGAAGAGGATCTCAAAGAGAGTTGGGGGCGTGTGCGATGGAAGGACATGCTTCCATCTCTCTGGCAGGGGAGGCTGTGAGCGGGCACGACACCGAGCTCCAGCTCCTCTGGAAAGCGGAGTGTCTTTGGCAGCAAAGGTCTGGGGATCCCTCCTTCTTGGTGTCTGCCTTGGGGAACTGCATAGACTTTGAACAGACAGAAGAAGAATATTGTGACTAACAGGTATTTACTGTGTGCCAACTTTTCTACCTTCCAGCTCATCTTGAGATCCAGTGAAAAGGCCAAACTGAAAAGGTTTCAGACGCAACAGACGCAATCCTTTTTTTTTTTTTTTTTTTTTTTTTTTTCTCTCTCCCCCCTTTCACTGGCATGACTTCATACCTGTCATTCACGCAGTGGTAGATAAGCTTCAGCTTCCATATTGTAGCCTGGGCGGTGACAGTGACAGAGGCTTTGCCGTGTGCCCTCAGGAGCAAGGCCTGCTGGCGTGGTGGGGTTACTCGATTCCTTAGCGCTTCCAGCCGGGGCGGTTGGCTCTGCTCCGATGCCGGGGGGCACAAGCTACTGGGCTGTTGTTCCTGTGTAGACCCAAGTTTGAGGTTCCTCTTGTTTCACATCAAACCTAAACCCCTTGGCATAATTAGCATGTGTTGTTCATTGCCTTGGGAAGATGGCATTGTTAAAACCTGTGGGAAGCAAACCCAAGGGGCTGTGCGGGAGCTCTGGATCCGTATCTCCTGTGTTTTCATTAAAGTGCCTTTACCACAAAAAAAAATTATTTTCGAAGAAGCATCTCTGAAAATATTTGAGGAAAAAATTAAAGTGATCTGTCCATAAAATCAAGAGATGAGGTGAAGAATTCCAGTCTATCTGCCCTGTTTTCTGTAGGGTCTTTTCATTTCGCCTGCGGCTTCCAGTGAGAAGGGGAAACCTCGAGACCAAAGTTCGGGTGCGTGTTCTTTATAGCGTCTATGGTGTGAGTGGAGTGCTGGAGGAAGGAGGGGCGTCTCTGAAGAAACCACTAATGAAAATGTTCGTTTTAAGTGAGAGAAAGGGCTCTAATCAGTATGCTTCATTTTAGGTTATTAATATAATTGAAAACACAATCTACCTAAATCATGCAAATTATATGCAGGGTGAGGATTTTTTTCTGCTATCATAATGATAATCTAAATAAAATGTGGATTGTAAGTGGAGTTCTGAAAGACTGGATCCGAGATTAATATGAAATACAAGAATTAAAAAAAGACACGCATACTGTAGAGCCGCAACTTTGCTTTTATGACATTTGAAACCCTGATTTATGAACATTGTTACAAGGTTTTTAACTGTACTGAAAACGAAATGAGGTTAAACTTCTTCCTATTAGCATTAGAGTTACAATCACAACACATTACAATAGACTAATAAATGTTACTTTTTGAGTAATGAAATTGCCATCAAGGCACGGTTAATCGCAATGAGATTATAATTGGAGTTGCGTGGTGCAGGGAAGGGCTCTGTGCGGCAGAGGTTGGCAGAGCCCTGATGGCATCCCGGGGACGCTGGGCAGCCTGACCGTGCCACCACTCTCTGCCTACAGAGAGTTCCCGTAACACCTGAGAACGCTTAGGGCTTCACCGAGCCGCGTGGAGCCAGGACGCGGCGACCTGAGCCCTGTGGGCGAGCTGCGCGCTCCGTGAGAGCACTGGTGGGTGGACAGACCCCTTGGGATTACGCTGGCCCGCTCTATCCGAGCCACACGGGTGGGTTCCTCTCCAGTCCCGTGGGATTTGGGATTCGGGCAGAGGAGGGCAGGATCTGCTGCTGGTGCTTTTGTTTAAAATACCTTCATCTATCTATAAAGTAAATATTACCGTAAATAGGAACAAAAGCAGCATTCCAAGCTTGGTTATGAATTGTAACTCGGGAAGCGGATTACAGACCTTAGAAATAAGGTTCTCTGATAGGCAGAAATTCTGTTTGTAAACGTGCTGGGTTGGATTTCAGATTTTATCTGAAGGGATACAGATTTTACCTGTAGATTACAGATTTTATCTGTAGGGAAGGATGTTGAATTGACAGGGCTAGAGTGGGAATCAGGGGGCCTTCTGTGACTGGAAGCCCCATAAAATACCTACAAAGTGATCTGCAATACTGGGAAGTGCAAAGGGATGTTTGCTCTTGCAGCAGTTGAGACCTGGCACAGACGGAAACTGGTTCACGCTTGGTGAGTGTGTTGGTTTCTCAAGTGATAGCCTTCATTTCTGGCCTTTTCCTCATACTGACAGAAGAGCGTGGCGTTGCCAGAGTGGAGCCAGCGCGTGGTTGACCTAGAGATGACAAGGAAAGGCAAGATGTATTCTGTAATAAGCTGGGTCTGGATTTTTTTTCCCAGATTTCCTATGGCTGGATATTATGAAATAAGACCATTAGGTGGTGGTGCCTGTGATGTTTTGGCCAGCACTTAGATAGTTAAAAAATAAATTACATATAGCAGTTTTCAGAGGTAGCTAAACAAATTCTATTAAAAAATGTCCAGTATTGTTCTGGGGATGTCCGCAGACTCGGTGCACAGCTTGGCATTGAGGAGGGATGACTTACGCTGGGAGAAGCTGCGCTGAGGAGCTGTGTGGCTTGGCAGAGCCGGCGGCCATCCTCTAGGGCGGTAGCGAGCCTGGTTTCCAGTGGGGCGCAGACAGAAAGCAAAGGCATTTGGCTATTTGAGAGGTAGAGGGTTAAGTATTGTGATCATAAACCATACAGTAATTGCTCTCAGACCTATTAGCAGGATGTCTTGCCTGGACTGTCATCCTGCCCTTTCCCATGGGCCCTGTTCACTAGCCCTTTGCATTTTGACAGTAATTACCATCCAAGCAAGCACAAACCATCACCAGCTCCAGTACAAACCTACTGTCATGGTAACGTAGCAACCTCCGGTTCGTCTTAAAGATGTTTAGTTTTATCTCATATGCTTAAAATTGGACTCAACTCAAAGCCGTACTGAAAAGAGCACCAACAAACTTAATGAAAAAAATGAAACAAAATTTGGTACTTCAGATTACAACAGAAGCTGGTATTCCAGTGTGGGAAATGGGCACTTAATGGGAACGACAGGCTTCGCTGGAAGAAAAGGAAAACTTTCAGGTAAATAAGAGGGGCAGACGTGTATGAAAAGCTGTCTGCTCTCTTCCCAGCAGCTGCGCTGGGTTAGTGAAAGATGCTCTCTTTCCTCACCGAGGTTCCCCGGGTTTGTGGTCTAGAAGCGTGTTTAGGACATGACCAAGGGTTCTCCCAATCATCTATTCAGACACACTTCTTTGTGTGCAGTGGATATTGCTCTTTGGACTGAAGTCCTGTTAGGGAAGGAAGCATCGTGGATGGTGACTGTTCTGACATTGGTTCTTTCCTTTTAAAAATATTTGCAGTAGGAGTTGTCCTAAGGCTGTGCAGAAAATACAGCCCAAGTGATCTTCTCACGTACCTCAGCCTCGCTGTGTTGAGCTCAGTGCTAACGGTGTAGCCTTCTGGGCGATGTATTCTTGCAGCGCAGTCACAGGTTAGCTCCCAGAACAGCTTTGTTCCCCAGGACTTGGCCATATTCCTAAACACCTTTCCCCAGGAGACCTGTGGCAGTCTCGGCACAGCGTAGCAAGCGGTAGGAGCTCGCACTGCACTTGGTGGCCAGCCAGGCAATTCTGTGCCTCCTGGGCTGCGAAAAGGTGATGGTGTGTGTGTGTCCCTTCGCCGGGTAGGTGGCAGTTTCTATGCCTGGCTGCAGAAAGAGCGGCATGTAGTACCCCAACTTCTGAGAGGTCTTTCCAGGAAAAAAAGTCACTTTGGGGGCAGCCTCTAAACCCCGAGTTACAGGGAATACATCCCTGTCCCTATGTAATGCATCCCATGGCTTCACACCCTCACATTTAAAAAAATAAAGGCTCTAAATTGAATCTTATGTTGTCTACCTTTTTGTTCCAGACATGAGCTGGCATGATGGCCCGCTAGGCTGAAGAGCCACCTATTGCAAGAAATTGCTCCCTGACACGGAGGACGGGCGTACTCCTGAAGTCACGCCTTCATGCACGGCCTCCTGTCCTGTTCCCATCCGGGCTGTCCTCTCGTGCACCGGCCGTTTATGGATGCGGCTCTGAGGGGCACAGACCTGGGAACGTAACACAGGCGGTGAGGTCCTGGTCCCATCAGAATCAGAGGCAGCTGTGCAGTTGTCTCTCCTGATTTTTTTTCCAAATGTGTGAGACCCTGAGGGTTATGTTACACTGATCAGGACTAAACTTCTAACTTGTTAAAATAAAAAATGAGTAGTTAAATCCGCTGCTGCTATTTGGTGCTCATCTGTTTTCCTTCCCTGTGCTTTTTTGAGTGAATGTTGTCTAAAAGTGTGTCAGAGGCGAGTGGCGTTTGGTGACAAAAAGCTGCGTAAAGCTTCCCTTTGGTAGGAGTCAGACACTGCTGTGGCTGCCGTCATTGGCTCGCAACTGCCCGGTCCCGGTGTGGTTCTGGTCCTGCAGCAGGTCCCCGTCCCAGCGGCGGCACACACTGCCCTGGCTGGCGCTGGTGTCACTGCAGTGACCTGAGGAGCAGCACGTCCCTGCCCTGAACCGCCTTGGGGCCCTGGTTCTCAGGTCCCCCCTCTCCGCACGGGCTGTAAGGGCTTCTGCAAGGAAGTCTCTCCTGTAGAGCACCTACTGCTGCGGGCCTGCTGCTAGCTGGGGTGTCCATTCATTTATGCTATAATAGCTAGTAAACACTCTCTCTCTGCTGCTTTTTATTTTTGCCTATGTTGGTAACCATTTCGATGCTTCCATCAGAGTATTGGTGCCCCATTTCCATTCTTCTGAAAATCCCTAAATGGTGGTGTGGTTTGGTTTTTTTTTTAGAAGTGCTATTAATTTGCTTTACAGTTGCCCTTCTAGATCAGCAGTCAGGATGCTAAATTAGATTTGACCATAGAGAGATATTCTTTGTTAACCCTTTTGCTATCTTATCACAAGTAGATAGATATAGAAAATAGAAACAAATAGAAAACAGGGCTGTTTCTTCCCTGTGTTCACCTGGGTTTTTGTCTGTTTTACAAGAAACAAGGCAGCAATCTTACATAAGCCATGCCACGATGGCTCCTCCTCTTCTTGCTGCCTTTGTGTGTTACAGAAAGAATAATCCTATTGAGTTCTGATCCTTACGTTACTGAAGGACAGAGGAGCTGCTTCCCTCTTCTCTTCTTCCTTTTTTTCCCCAAGCGGATGTAAAGGTGAACCTCTGAGATAGGATGGCATTTTCTGCCCCCTCTCTCTGTAGCCCGGTTCTGCCCCTGCGATCTAAACTGGCAGAGCCGGCGTGGCGTTGGCTGCGGGAGGAGCAGGAGGAGCGGCGTGTGTCGCTCTGGCCCTGCCTCGGTGGGCTCCTGCCCGCCCGGCCCTGCCTCTGCCCTTGCTGCCAGGAGTAGCTGATGGCCAGCAGAGCCGGGCTCCGTGTCAGCTCCAGTCTCTCGGGTGCAGCCTGACGCGCCGCTTCCGAGGAGCAACCTCTCCCGACAGCCGAGCTCCGTGCGCTGCTCCCTTCGGACAAGTGATTGATTCCTCCCTAATAGTCTTAAATGGGAGCTGTATTGGAATCCAGTGTCGTCTGGGGATCGGAGAGACAAGGTCTTTAGCATTAATTGGGCCACCCTGTGTCAGGTGAACTCCTCTGCTTATGGGCCAAATGCAAATGTCACTTGGAGTGATCGTTAGGAGGGAGCAGACGTGGCAGGGAGAGGGGTACTGGTTTAGAGCGCAGGTTGTGATCCGCATGCCTTGGAAAGCATATACTGCTAGCGGTGGTTGAAATCATTGCTTTTGACAGACACGGTCATGGATCAGCAAGACTCAGAGACAGAAATATGGGGATTTTTTTTGTCGTATGTAAAGATGCAACTGTGCTCTTGAAGGTCGAAGGGCTCCCCGTGTTTGCAGGAGCATTGCAGGTTTCTTGTCAGCCATGTGGGATTGGTGGCAGCCCAGCGTGGCTCGTCTCGATCTAGTGGCATAGTCTCAATGCCAGCAGTGTTTGAGGACACCTCCAACTTTTTAACTTGAGCCCTTTTGGGAAGCAATCCTGGGGACTGGTTCATGCTGGCTTATTCCTACATAGGAGAAAATCAGATATCACGAGCTTGCAAAACTACTTTGGTCGTATAACTAGAAGGGGGGTGATAGAAAATTTAAAATTTGATGCAGCTAGCTGTGCATGCAGGTATGATATATAATAAATTAAAGCATATTGTACCTCCGGTGCTCTTGCCCAGCAGTAGATGGCTGTCGGGGGCAGCAGCTGCACAAGTAACTGTTTGTGCCCACCCTGGACAAAGAGCAGGAGGTTCTGAAGCCCTGCAGTGGCCGACTCCTCTCTTTATGTATTTGATGTCTTAAAATCAATTATTTACTTGGTGTTCAATTTTTGGAGGTTATTGAGTGAGCCACTAAAGGCACATTATATCAAGACAGTCTAGCTCTAGATGAGGGAGCAGCTAAAGTTCAAATGACACCAGCAAGAAAACAGCAGTGAAGCCAACAGAATTGCTTTTGCTTACCTTGCGACGTAACATGATTTTTGGTTGGTGAAACAGTGACTACATGGAGTGTTAGATAGCTTTGCTTCTCTCCCGATTTTGCCGTCGCGTCTCAGCTGGAGCGTGGCAGAGGGTAGGTGCTCCGGCTGGGACGAGGGAACGCCTTTCAGGTCGGAGAGTCGAGTCTCTGAACAGAGCCAGGGCCAAATGTGTGCTGTGGAGGCTTGTGCCCTTGCACCAGCATCGTTACTGGTGTCCGGGAGAGCAGCGGTGCCAGGTGTGTCTGCCTTTGGGGGAGTTGTGTGAAGATGGCTAGGCTTTATTTAATTCACTGGTCAGAACAAAACAAAAAACCCAAATAATGAACAGCCCCTTCTCTTCCAACAATGTGGTTAAATTGACTTGAAACAAAGTTTTGAGTTTTCCCCTCAAACGAGAACAAGGAAGACCCATAACACAACAAATGAAATAATGTTGCTCCAGTGTCTTTGGCTTGTAAGTCCTACACAGGGGCAACTGCTGTAGAGAAGGTGGGGACAGGGGCAAAAATGCCAGCCAGTAGACTTAGTCTAGAAATTAATGGAAGCTGATTATCTGTCACTAATGCTCAGGCTCCGGCAATGTAAGAGGTGGGGGAGGGAGGAACAACCAACAAAAAACCCCGAACCCAACTGGCCTTAAGTTGGAGCTTGAAACAGATCTGTGCTTTGCAAAAATGCCGGGGTGTTGGGACCTGGAATAGTGTGGCGTGGGCTCAGAGAAAGGACTGGGGGACCGTCTGCCGCTTGCGTGAAAACAGAGGAGGCAAGCATGGAAGAGGAAAAGGGAAAAAGGAGGAAAAAAAACAACAAACCAAAACAACCCAAAACGTAAAAGACTTGTCAGGATGCCCACGAGAGCAGGAAGATGACTGTGGGGTGTAGGTGCACCCTGCAGCAAAACGTTGAGCGCAGGAAGGTATGGAAGACTAAGGGCAGACCAGAGCCATGATTTTATTTTAAGTCTGTGTGATTTCCCACAGCCTGGGATTTAGAATTACTAAGTTTAGCGTAAATAGGGAATTAAACATATAAAGATGACCATTTAAATAGGTCTCCCGATATTCTCCTTGATGTTCTTAACCCCACAACGTCCATGGGTTCTGCCTTCCTAGTTGCTCTTTTGGCATTTCCTTCAGCAGCTTTTGCTGAGGGATGCTCTCTGCCAGCAGCTTTCCTGTGGAGCCAGGCTGGCCCAGGGACTAGCCGAGCTGCTGGCCGTGGCTTGCTTTCAGCTGGGCTAGCTGACCTTCAGCTGAGGCAGGTGAGGCGGGGCTGGCTCGGGTCTCACACACCTTCTGGTAGAAGCAGGCTTGGTGCTTTTATGGTATGAATCAAGGCCCGGGCTACTGCAGGCGGTGGAATTTTGCCAGCTTCAGCTTACCCATCGCTGAGTATTATTTGTAGAGGGAGAAAAACTACGGCAGCGATTCCTTCACGGTGCGTTCCCTTGCTCCTGCCGCAGCTCTGAACTGCGGGCTGGAGGCGATGCTGATGCTCAGAGATGCTGACTTTTGGGAACGGGGGCTTGGCAGAGGCTGGAGCTTGGGAACAAGGAAGTGTCCCTGCAGCCATGTGTTGGAGCACCACTGGATGGATGTGCTGTTGCGGAAACCTTTCCGGGTGTTGTCTGTGTCCAAAACATCGGAGAGTGCCACAGCCCCTGGGTGGTTAACTTTGTGTCTGCCTGTGTTCGCAGGAGTATAGAGATCTCTGCATCTAGGAATATATCTAAAGAGTGACGTAAACTTATAATAATGTGATTTGTACATTTAAATCTGGATGAATACTCTCTTCCAGCATTTTATGGTACTGCTGGTTACTGTAAAATCTTAATGCAGTCAGAACAGGGTTCTAGGCTGAGATCTTCGTGCTGCTGGTTTTGGTTCCTGGCACAGCCCAGGATATTGTCCAGGAGCCCTGGTTTGTCTCTCTCTGGGTTACTGCCGAATCCTCAGTTCCAGGACTAAACCAAACATCTGATCCATAAAACAGAAAGCTGGAGGTGTACTCTGAACCTCTGTATTCACTTCAGTTTGACCATGAAATAAAAGCAGATGTATGCAGTTTTAATGGTTTGTTAGGTGCCAAGGATAATTATTTCTGCAGATGCTTTAAAAATAATTTGTAGATCAGTCGCAGGACCTGTCCTTCTTTGGGTCACCTAGTCAAAAAATAAATTCTCTTGGGTTCAACTTTAGAAGAGAAAGCAGATGTAGCCCTGTGTTTTAACGCACCTTTTTGGCCTAAGAGTTCAGAGTCATGACAGAGTTACTGCAGCTTGAGTGGGTGGCACGTCTGGCGTGGGACCTGATAGCCAAAGCCCAAGTACAGAGCTGCTAGAGCAAGTCTGGGCATCCAGCACGGCTGCCGTGCGGCAGCACCAGGGCCTGCCAGGAGCTTGGTTTCCTCCCCTCGCTCACGGAATGGTACCTAAAGTTCATCTTAGCAGTTCCCTTCTTCCTGAGGTGCTGCTAGTTGAAAACTCCCCCTAATTGTACTGGGAACTTCTGTGGGGGGTTTTGGGTTTGGGAGTTGCTTGGGTTTTTTTTTTTTTAAAAAAACTTGCTTTAAAACAAAAAAGGCTGTTTGTGCTGCGCATCTGAAACATGCCCTTGACTTTGATTTCCAAGTCATGTTTACTATGAGCAGTCAGCAAATTGGAATGGAATCCTCTTTCCCTAAGGAAATAGTTTCGGAGATAGTAAAGATTTTTGGAAGGGACGGGAAGGAATGAACCTTTGTATCTACTTAGTCTGTGGACGACAAGTTTTTGCAAACAGTAGATGTTGCTTAGTACTGTATTCTTGGGGGAAATTTACCTTCCTCCCCTACAAATTCCGCTGTTGGGCAGGTGGTGAGGACCAGGGCGTGTGAAAGGAGACTTGGGGGGCTGCCTGTGCCCGTACGGAGGCACACAGGCTGACTCGGGTGCTCGAGGCCTTGGCCTGGGCTGCCTCGGACCACCTCGGACCACAGGCTGCTTTTCCCTCATAGAAGAACGTGTGCGTGTTTGCTCTCTTTCTGGTTTAAGTTCATTTGTTCGAGTCCGTGAGGCTGTTTTTTTTTAACACTAAAATTACATCTACCTTCTGTCATGCCTTTCAAAGTTCCTGCGTTAGCTCCTAAACCTTTGGAAATATTTAGCTTGCGGGTGTGTTAGGGTTAGTTTGTTTGAGAAGTGTCTCTTTTTCCCTAGTGCAGGCCGGTGCTGTAGGAGTCCGCGTGTGTGATGGATGGAAGAGCGTTTTGGACCCGGCGCTGGTAGAACCGGTGTCACTCTGTTAGTTTGCAGTGGCCTGATGGGTAACACGGAGAGGATGCAAAGTGATGCTGTCCGTCACCGTGAGTTTTTAAGTATATCATTGTACTGTAGTCATTTGAAATCAAGGCTAACAGACATGGCTGAGTAACATTTACTAGATATTTTAGTAAATAATCCTGGTAAATTCTTTGCCTAACGTGGGTAGCTGGGAAATGATTAACAGTCCGTATGGAAATTCCTGTCTTTCTTCGGTACTAAAATGCCAATTGTCATGATTTATTCAGCTCCTCTAAAGGCTAAGGTTCCTAGCCTCAGCCACTTCACAAATGGAACATATATAATGCAAATAGCACTAATGAGGGGAAGTTCTTGTCAGGTGGGGTTTTAATGCTCTGGCTGGTCACTTTTACTCCTTACTTAAAATGCATGGCACGGCCCTGTAAATAAAAACAGAGCTCCGAGCTCAT
The DNA here is from genome assembly GCF_963924245.1 of Chroicocephalus ridibundus. Taxonomy (NCBI): domain Eukaryota; kingdom Metazoa; phylum Chordata; class Aves; order Charadriiformes; family Laridae; genus Chroicocephalus; species Chroicocephalus ridibundus. The sequence continues at coordinate 1,071,642 of NC_086288.1, forward strand.
GCATTTACACGTGAAGCCAGGTTCTGGTCTACCATGGCTGTGATTCAAAGCCGTTTTCCCTCCGGGGCCAGTGAACGTGTTTGACGCTTGCACTGGTAGGGTGGGGAGCAGACTCCCGACACGCATGCCTGCTTCTCTTTGTGTTCCTGCCCCTGTGCCTGGGATGTCCTTTGCTGCCTTCCGTGCCATTCCCGACACCTGGGACCCTGTGGCCGCCCCTTCCCTGGCCACTGGCAGGCTGCAGAGCACACGAGTAATCCGCCTGAGCTGACAGATACCTGATAAGCGAGTCTGGGTTTTTTATGCAGGCTTATATCCGATGAAATCTCCCAGTTTTACTTTAATTGCTGTTGGCAACATGTGGTCTCTGATAAAAAACATATTTTCTGTCGAGATTGCATTCATCAGTTGGGCTAATTTTTCCTGGCCCTCCACCCATCAGAGCTTCTTTGGAAAGGGAAACAGCAGCTTGTGGGTTAGCAAATGCCAGGCAACTGAACAAAAAGAGAGAGAGGGAGAGAGAGGAAAAAACAACTCACAAGTCTGTTGCAAAGCATTTGTACAAAAAGTCTTGGAAGGATTTCTTTTTAGCCCGTAGCCCTGTCTATCTGGTGAATGCTTAGGTGGCGGTATATAGAATGTGTTGCCCTTGGGGCCCTACGGCCTTTGCAGAATTCATACTCGAATCTTGTAATGGATCATTTGCAAAATCATTGCAAAGACAGCTTGCTTATACTGTCACTGTGCCAGCACCAGAAGCTCGCTGGGTATTTTTGTCTTGGCAGATGCACATTCTGTTGTAAAGGTCTGTTCATCTTGTGCCTTCCTTGTTCTCAGGTAACGTTTAGCACAATCAGGCAGAAGGAGATTTTTGATAGCTTGTATTACGGGGGGGTTTTTCTTGACAAGGACACGGGAAAACAAGAGGGGAGGTGGTGCCTGATGCAGCTCCCGCTGTATACGGTCAGGCTGCAGTTTCCCAGATGTGCTGATCCCAGCTCTCCAGCCTGGCAGCTCAGCGGCTTTTGTGCCGGTACTGTGGGTGACCCTGGCTGTGCACGGGATTGAAAAAAAAAAAAAGGACAAGAGGAAGATTATTTGCTGGGGAGGCACCCTGTCATTCCCTGGGGATTGTTACGCTGTCTTTAAAAAAACACCTTGGGTTCTTGAGAACTCGCTCTTGAGTTAACGGAAGGGGGGGAAAAAAAGAAGTTCCAAAAAATTGATTAGCATTAGTTTTGAAGCTATGCTGAAATGTTTGCAGGGTTTGCATGCTGGTCTCCATATGTCTCTTTTCAATTACATGTGCTGGAAGAAAAAAATGGCAATGTGTAAAGTGATTTGTTAAAATGGAGAAATGAAAACGCGGCACGCTCTTAGGCTGCAAGAGAGAGCGGCGACCTCTCAGCCCTGCCCTCAAAAGCAGTCCTGAAATATTTCAAAAACCTGTGTCATTCGAAAGTCCCTAACATGAGAATAACGGGTAACGGCTTGATGTGAAACAGAGCGCCCGCATTTTCTCCTGGACCGAGGAATGCAGGAGCCCGAGTATTGCCGTTCCCTGTTCCCTGCTGCCAGGCCCATTTCCCCGGGGGGAGGGACAAGACAGACAGCAGCACGCTCCCTTCAGGGAAACTGCCCAACGGCCCTGCCCGTTTGCTGGTCCGGCACCAGTAAGTGTTTTTTCTACACGGCTAGAATAAGCATTGTGCTAATAAAAGTGCCTTTCTGCCCAAATCCAAGCTTCCGTCTTCTGAAGTGATGGCAAAACTCCCGTTGACTTCAGTGAGGGCAGGACTGGGCCATCTGTCTCTGCTTCTCTCACGGATCCACACACGCACATACGTGCATATTCACCCGTACGCATGGGTTTTCACAAACCAGAGACACTCGGTACAATATTGCTTGTGTTTCCTGAATGGATTTATAATCCATCCAATACGGTACATTTTGAATGTGTTACAAAAAGGACAGATTTACAGGAGACAATCTGCCTTCATGATGATTGCATATTGTGGCATTTCTAGTCCATATGGATCAGTAAGACTTGGATAGCAGGCATTTGACCTTCAAAATCATGCAAATGTGAAACCAGACTTCCATTTTTTACAGCTGGGAAAGTCACAGTGTGGCTTCTTCATCTTATTTGGGAGGCATTGATTAAAATGCAATTTGACTTTAGAAATTATTGAGATTTTCATACTGCCTTTTTGCAAAGCAGTGGCTTGAGATCTTTCTCCCTTCTTCCTCACCCCTTCTGGCTAAACTTGACTCATTAACGCCTATGACTCAATTGATCATTTAAGAGATAAGTTGCTAATTTAGAGCCATGGGCTAACTATAAACAAGACTTTAAACCTTTTTGCTCACGCCATACTTAATCTGTGATAATAACTCCTGAAAGCCTTTGAAAAGGTCTGAGCGCGGCTTTGTGTCAGCCGCATTAGGAAACTGTACGTTTTCTCGCTAAGAAACCTTGATTGTGCCAGATCCAATCAGACTGTTTGCACGGCAGCATTAATCTTCTTGGTTTACAGAATAACGACTCACCAAGATTATAGAGATACTATCATTAAAAGAGGCCGAGTTCTGCTTTGGTAGGAGTGCACCAGCACCCAAGGGCTGCTCTGCGTTCGTTTGTAGCAAAGGCGTTGCCTTGGTTGTTGGCTGAACTGAGGTGGGAGGAAGGTGGGACGGAAGGTGTGTTATGGTTGTGATTCCTCCCTCGAAGGACTGGAGCGTGGCTCATCACAGACGTGGTTGGCGGTGGGGCAGCGTCCTCCTCTGGGGGTCCCCTACAGGTGATAGCACGTCCAGTTTGAGCAATGTGCCTGATGCGGTGTTCGTGGAAAACGCTTTTAATTTCCTGGCTCCATGACACGCAAGGCATCGTGCAGCGGCGTTGCCTCAGGTGGCTGCCATGTCACTGCCCGTGGTAGGAGCAGATTGCTTTTGGGAAGGTGGGGTGGGGAAGCGACAGGCTGCTGTGTTTGCCAGGCTGCCTTCCTGCTTTCCCCAACACCTTGCATGGTGGAGCCTTGGCGTCAATAGCTGCATTCTCAAAAGAAATCCTACCTAAGACCCTTCATTTTTAATCATTCAGTAATGCCTAATTCCTCACTTATAAAGCTTAAGAAAACCCCCAGCTAGTCTCTGCACAGTATTTTGGCTAGAGCCGTGAGACACAATTTCCCTGGGCCCCATGCTTCCGCAGAGTTATTCCATGTACTCCAGAAGGAATATGTTGAGCCTTAGGTGAGGAGAATGTCTCCTGGCACAGGGCAAAGAGAGAATTGAAGATGCACGAAATACCCCTGTGGGTTTTGTTTGTCTGGTTTTCCGCGAGATTCCGGTGGGTTTGGACTGTAAAGTTCTTGAGTTTCCTTTTCTGATGTTTTTTCAGTTCCTAGTCTTGATGCATGTGTGGAATGTTACGCCATCTAGAAACACTTCACACTCTTTTACAGTGCATTTTGCCACCTACAAACCCCTACAGAAGTTTCATTCCACCTTTTGCGTGTTGAAAGTGGATCGCGAGTTTGTGCGCGTTGTCCCCACAGCCCGTTCTGCCTCTGGGGCAGCGTTTTACCTCTCGGCCCAAGCTGAGAAGAGGTTTCTGTTGACCTCAACCTGCCGCGATGCCTGCCCGGCCCGCTGGTGGCTGCTGTGGGGCGTTAGTGCGGGGGGAGCTGCTCCGCACCCCTCCCGTGCTGTCCCGGCTCTCCTTCGCGTGGGAGACAGGGTGACCCAGCAGCCACGGCGCAGTGCTGTCTGCGGACCGCCACAGACATGCTACCTTTAAGGGTAGGTAAAGAGGGAGAGGATTTTATGTGGTCTAGTTTAGGTTTTTTTTTTTTTTTAAACAATTTTCTGTTTTTTCAGTTTTAAAATTAACTCATGGACAGAAGTTTCTGAAGTTTCTGTAATTTAGTGGCCATATGCCACAGAACTGTTTCCTGCTGTGAAATCTGTCACGGACAAAGAATTGAAAACAGAAGGAAAACCTACACTACTATCACCAGCTCCATGGAAAAGAAAGAAGGGATCTTAGACTCTGGACGCTGGCAATCGGAAGCAGTAATTAAGGCCAACATCTGACTTTATCGGTAAAAGGAGCCCTTGACAGAAATGTCTTTTCACAGCATGAGCAGAGAAACGGCTCCAAATAATGCTGTCAGCTTGTTTGTTTCCCATAAGCAAAATCGCTACAGTTCAGATTATGCTCCGCAACGTAAGCAGCAAATAGCCAGAACGCATGTCCTTCTGCTGGCGGGACTGGTTTTTGGGTCTTGTCCGCTCTGCGGGATCCCATGCCGGAATCTTGGCTAACTGAAAGGAGGAGATTCACCCATGAAGGCACAGACTTTACCCCAGCACCGATTTGCAGGTGGGGCCGTTGTCTGCTTCCCTCCATGCCAGCACTCCCTCTGGTGCTTTCTCAGAGTGAAAATACATGTTAGTCAAGATAAATAGTACAAACCAGCCGAGACCATTAGAAGCAGCAGCAACATGTCACAGCAAGGCGTTTTGTCCCCCCAGTTTGGAAAGAGCTGAGGTTTAATAGAGACTGAGGTGCTTGGAAGACCTGGACTTGCTTTGTTTCCTTAGTGAGGCACTTGCGCTTCCTTCAGTTCCAAGTAATTTTGACAAAAGTAGGTGGAGAAGGTTGGGGTTTGGTGGCGTTTTTTGTTTTGTAAAGTCACCTTTTTCAGAAGAATCTACAGCAGCTCATTTGTAGCACTGAAGAGACGCAGATGACAAAGGACGCCGCCATGGTTAGAGTGTAGGAAACTGTCTGTCCTCGGATTCATGCAACACCAGACACGTGGCAGCACTTGACAAATTATGCATTAAACTGGTAATTAGAGAGAGCAAGTAAATAAGAGTTTTTACAGTGAATATTCAGTCCTCAGACACTCAATATCGCGTTCAGGGCGGTCTGTTATTATTAGTTACTACTGGTAAAGCAGCAGACCTTAAAGATAATCATATCTGCTGGAACGTGTTTGTCAGGAAGCCAGCTTTTCTTTTAGAACGGCTTTTATTCTCCCTAAAGCTCTTGGTGCGGCAGCTCCTTGTCTTTAACTCCTGCTGTTCCTGCCTCCCCGGGACTGTGCCTGGTCCCAGGCCCCGTGGAGCGAGGGGACTCCTGCGCCTGACCCAGCAGGTGCCACTGAGCACTGGGCCAGGCCCTCGGCGTCCCCTTGGGAGCAGCAGGCTGGGTCTGAGAGGAGGGACCCCTCAGCCGGCCGCTTCTGCGCTGGGAAGGCGGCTGGGGGAAACAAAAGCAGCGCAAGCTCAAATGTGCGTGTCGGCGGTTTTGGGGTCCAGGTCCGGCTCGCTGTGCGGGACGGTGGTTCCTGTGCTGGCCACGGAGGCAGTGGGTAGGGTGGGCGGAGGAGTGAGGCTTCGGTGTCGCCCGCGCTTCTATGCAACGTTATCACCAGCGGCGTGGGGTTTCCAGAGCCACTCGCACTGTAATTAATACCTGGAATCACGTCTAGATTGTATTCTAAACATCACAGAGAAAACGGTGACCTTTCATTTCTGAACCGGAGCCTAGCAAAGCAATTACTACAACCTCTATTGTTCTCTTTTCTGGAAGAAAAAAAAAAAAAAAAAATCCCAGTCAATCAAAATGCTTTGTTCTCTTTGTACTGTGTTTTCATATGGAAACATAAAATGTTCAAATGAAAACCTCATTTCAACAGGGAAAATCAAAATGAAAGTCACAGTGAAGTGAATTCGCTTTATCAGAAGTTCCTTTGTCATGTCGAAAAGTGATATATTGTCAAAACATGCTAAACGTTTCAATTTTGACGAGTTGTCGCTGTGTGACAGAAAGTATTCCCTCAATGTTTCTGACCAGCTAGACGAGCAGCCTGGAACGGCACCGGGCAAACCTGAGGAGGGCTGAACGATTTCTGCAAACCACCTTTTCCCGAAAGCCGAGGTCGGCTTTTCAAGCGGTCAGCACCAATACTGCGTCTCTTACTCAGAAGCTCAGTCCTGTGTTGGTTCAGTACACAGTTAGCAACTTCTGGGGGGAAAATGTTTAGCTACCAGGTGGAATTCACCTGAACCTTCCAAGCGTCGTCTTGACTTTATTCTCCCCCGTGCTGTTACGCTCTAATGCTCTGTGCCTGTGCTCTGCTGTTTTAGCTTCTTCTCGCGAGTACGGTTATACTCCTGGAGTCTGCGGTGTTTCTCCCCTGAACACCTTTTCTTAATCCCTAAAAGGCTTCCAGGAGAGATAAGGGCCTCTGCCGCTTTCTCACCAGGGATGCTGGAGTCGGAGGTTGCCAGGGGTCCCCCGGTGCCCCCGCCACCCCACAGCAGGGTGGGTGATAGCTGTGTCGTCTGTCGCATATGTTTATCTTGCCTTAACGATGTTTCGCGCAGTCCAATTTGGCGTGGATTCAAGTTGGCTCCCACCATGTCTGCGTCCTTCCAGAGTTCTCTGTGGCAGCTCCTGACAAAGGCCGACGGTGACCTCTGGATCCGCTGCCACTGCTGGAGGGGACGGCATGGCACTGACTCGCAGGGCCGGGAGCGGAGGGCTGAGAGGAGCAGGGCTATCGGAGGGCGTTCCTCGGCTTCACACTGTGACATTGTGTTTGGAACAGGTGCTGCAACACAGAAGGTAAAGCAAACTGTGAAATGTGCAGCGTGTGGTGGGGCAGCAGCTCCTTCGCGGAGGTAATTTAAACAACCTGAGTGGCAGGTGACTCTGATAGTTCTGTCTCATGGTGTCCAATTACTTCAGAAAGGAATTGATTTAAACTGTAGCTGCAGAGCTGCAAAATATACCTTGTACCTTGTAAGAGAGAGAACATCCTGGAGATGCTTCCCCAGCTTCATTTGGCACACAGAACCTATGGTTCTGCTTCCAAAGTCATCTAAAACATTACGTAGAAGGGTGTTGTAATCGGATGCCCGTAGCTCTTTGGGTTTGCCGCCTGGTGATGTTAATGGCAAATAATGTGGCTTACAAACCGATGAGATCTATAAACTCCGAGGAAGCTGACTAGAAATGTGTGCGCGCTGTGGACTGTTGCACTCGATGTGAGCTCTTTATAACCTAGAAGACCAGACGTTTTGGGGGGAAGAGAAGAGAGGAGATAGGAGAAGCGGATGTGAGTGGGAAGGTCAGCTGCGCGGTTTGTTACCAGAGCGGAAGAAGGGCTATGGCATGGAGCTCGAGCTATAAACAGGGAAAGATACAAGTCAAGCACCCCCAAAATACTGAGCAGAATCAGGTAAACTTCTAGTTTCTTCCCATTTTAGGCGAGATGCCTGTCCCCTTTTCCCAGGCACTTTAATTATACTTTTCAAGCAGTCTTACGTATTTGATGTCAGAAGAGCTATTTCTGTCGGGGCAGCGATGAAGATCTGATCTAGTGTACAGCTCTTCAACTCAAATCTGGGCTTTCGTTTCTTTAACGATCTGCCCCATCTCTCTCCCCAGCTCTCCTCAGGTACCTCAGCTTCTGTTAAACACCGTTGAAAAGTGATTGTTTGAAAACGGGGCCCTGAGTGTGTATTTGTCCAAAGGAATGTTGTTAGCACTCTGGATTTTCTACAGTACAAATCCAGCTTGTATTCTCGTGTCATTGGTGAACATTTAGAGACATGACTGTTCTGAGGGAGAGAAACTGAGCCGCTTCAATGCGTAAAGATTAACCAGCCCTAGGGGTTAATGCTGTCTCTTGACCATAGAGCGGGGGGAAAAAAAAAAGTTGTTTTTCTCAGTGCTAAACTCCCTTCTGGTGGGCAAAGTCTACCTTGGCAGATTTTGATGACTTCTGGTTTAACAAGTGTGTGTTACATTTGGAGTGGTTAAGTTTCCATGGAAATTCTGCGCATCTATCAGGTTCTGAAATGGCTCCGTGTGCAGTCTGGATTTTAGAATAATTGTTAGCTTGTGGTTTTTTAATGCTACCTTTTGATAGAATTAACCTGTTCTCTTTATAAGTCATGGAAAGTAGTTTAAGCAAGCAGACTCCTTGGTGGAGTTGTCTAATCCACCAGGAGTATCGGGCAGTGCATGCCCACGACCGCTCCCCCTATGTATTCAATGAGCCAGAACCTCAGCTGGCAGGATGGGCTATAGCCGTGTTCAAGTCATAGGCCCGTGTTCCTCGCACCAGCTTAGGGGGAAAAAACCAACCAAATAGCTGTTCCCAGTGTCTACCCAGCAACTGATGTATTCTGCCCAATTCATGGGTTGCAAACAAATGTCAAGACTTGGAGAGAACCAAGATGCTGTTTGGTTTATTGGCCCGTTATATCTTCATGGAGGGGCAGCTGTGAGGTATCCCCTGGACAAAGCCGAGCTGAGCAATGAGGCAAAGCTCTTGGAAGGCGGGAGGTGGTTTAGAGTAGAGCTCCCTGGAGAAGGAATCGCCCTATCTGGTATCAGTTGGTGTGTCCGTTCCAGGACCCGTCGTTGTCTCCAAACGGTTGGACGCTTCTGCTTTCTCCTCTCTCAGCAGTTGGGTCTGTTGCGTGACCCTAGGCATCTGCCGCTGCTGATGGAGCACAGCACTGCTTTGAAAAGCTTTCAGGCCAGGGTTTTAATTTGACTTCCACCAACCTCTGTGATTTAGCTAGGTACAGGTTTGATTGGTACAGATTAACGTCTACAGAGACACAGCTGCAAGCAGTGCCCGTGCGAGTTGTGCCCCCGCAGTAGAAGGTGTCAGCCACGTACCAGCTACCTGCTCTGGTTCAGAGGACACGCTTCTGGGAAAGCGGCAAAAATATCCCTGATGCAGAGATGTGTGTGGAGCTTGGTAAGAGATGGAGAGGGGCTGGTTGTTGCAAGGAGGCTGCTTTGGTTTAGAGGCTGTTCTTAATTTTACTTGCTATTTTCTTTGTTAGCATCACGTGACTTCATGGCTAACGACGTTTTCAAGCACGGAAGGCTGGCCCGAGTCGGTGGTGCTGCGCTGCTGCTTTTCGTTATAGTAGGGGGAAAAGGATGTGTTTGCGTGGGTGCGTGTCCAGAGTTCCCTGACTTGAGGAAGCATCAGCTGGAGCGAGGCACTGAGCAACTGGTTTGCGACTTTAAAAGAGACCCTCTCTGCTGAGGACCCTCTCCTCTACAGAGATGGCGATTGTCCAGAAAATTTTTTATAAGTGTCTCTTTTCCTCGTAGATACCCTTAGAGGCAGCTTGAAAAGCACTGAAGGAGAAGCTACTAGAGTTTTGGGTTGGTAATCTGTGCTTCGAAATGTAAATATGTATTTATGAACAGCTTCAGAGGAGTCATTTGGTTCCAGTGGGTCAATAATCTGCATTTTAAGACGACCCTTAATATATATTAACATAATCTACATTTCAACAAGTCCTTAATTATGTATTTACATGACAGATCATAACAGCTCTAAAGGAGCCGTTACTGTCTGCGGTGTCACTCCTAGCAGACTTCCATAAGGGGTATTTTCCTTCTTCAGGGCGGTGTTTGTGTGTCTGAAGGTAGAGACTGGTGGTGACGGTGGGGCTCTCAGTAAAAGCACCAACACTGCACTGCTGCAGAGCAGGGAGGTTGCTCGCCCTCCTGTCCTTGTGTGTGCGAAGCTGTTGCACATCAGCAGGAGCTTGCTTTAAACAGATCCTGCTGTTTGATATAGCCTGAGATGGTTTGGGTTGTGGAGGTGGCACAATAGAAATTGTAACGTGGTCGCCACCAGACGCTACTGAAAGGCTTACATAGATTAAGATCAGGTGAAAACTGGCTGCTATATTTTATTTTTTTTCCTCTCTCTGGGTCAGACCTATACTGAAAGCGCACTTCCCTTCTGTAAGAAGAGACAAAAGGATTCCAGCTTTTTCAAAGACTCTGGGTAGGTGCGGCTGCTTGTGGGCCCAAGAAGAGCCCTGTGCATTTCAAACCCAACCGCAATATGTAGACACTTGACAATGTCCGCAGAAGTTGTTTGTTCTTTATTCCTCAACACCTGCAAAAACGTAGGATGCGAATTTGTGCCCTCTTTACTTTGACACAGAGCCATGGTCTTGAAAGTAGCAGTGCCTGTGCTTTTAAAACAAGGACGCTGAGGTGCTGGCAGAGCGCGCCTGTGGAAGGCTCTCCTCCCCGAGCGAAGCCCGGAGCGGAGCGGTGGTGAGCGCTTTCCTGGCAGGCTCTGGCTGTGCTGGAGCTGCTGGGGTGTGTGCTGGGGCAGCCCTGCCCTGCTGCTGGCGCGCCGGCGGGGAGAGGTCTGCTGCAGGGCAAGGCCGCCGCCTCGGGGGTTAAAGACCAATTCTGCAAGGGACCCCCTTGCCGGGGCTCGCTCCCTGTTCTCCTGGCTATTACCTCCTAAGTATTCTAATAACTCGGGTAAACTGCCGGGACAACAACGCAGCTACAAATGTGTCTGGAGATTCTGCATCTGCCTGCCTTAATCAGCTTCCTTCCCTGAATATGAATTGAAATAATGAGTCAATTAACGTTCTCAAATGCCAATGAGATGCAAAAGAGATTGGTGGAGGTGGTAGCAGCGCGATTCGGGAGCTGTTCCAACGCTGGATTTTAACAAGAATCACACACTGAGCGCACAACTGATTATTTATCACATAAAAACCTGCCTGCCTGTCACTTTTCTGTGCTCACCCGGCCCCAGGTCACCCAGGGAAAAGATCTGCTTTTTCAGTCGGGCTATAAAACCTTTGTCGTACGGGGCAGCATAATAATAGGGCCTGGCTCCTCGCAGGCCCATAGGCAGCCAGGTAGGACCAAAAGGAAGCGGGCTGTGACTGTAGCCACCCCCCTCAGGGAAACCTGGTGTCTGCCAGCTGAACTCCCAGGGCCCAATTCTGATGAGTTCGGCCCCTTAGAGCATTTCTGTGGGGTGGGGGATATTCATGAGAGGGTCTTGTTCTGCATTCGTGCAGTTCATGGAGTCTCCCTCGGTCATTTGCTGCTGGCCGTCACGGGATACATGGCAGCAGGCTACGTGCACCTTCCGGTGGAGCCAGCAGAGCCCTGTTCATACGTGCGTGTTCCCCATCTTCTGCTCCACGCAGGTATCCTGGAGCCTGGGCTGCCTCAAAGAACGAGGGGTCCAAACCCTCAGTTGCCTTGCTTCTTCCCTGTGACGGGTGTGTCTGGTCCTGCCTCCCCAGGATGGATCGTTTCACCTGCTATGAGAACCTCCTTGCTGTAGAAGGGCACCCTGGCAGGTAGCAGACGTTTTCTGTGGCTTCCCTGAAATGGGGAATATTTTGGAGACAGTGGGGTGGAGCAGGGTGCGTCAGGAGAGGGCGGAAACGGCCAGGTCAGAGTCTGAGCCCCAGAGGATCATTGTCCATGTGTAGAGCAGTCCTGAGGGCCGGTCAGCGAGGGCCTGGCACACCTCGCTGTTCTCTTCTGAATTGTACGCGTCGGGAATTCTGGCCACACCGGCAAAGGCAAATGGGCAGTTAAAAGTTGTGCCGTGTTTGGGGGTATTAATCTCCTTTTCCCTACGCTTTCTTTATCCAGGTGCCACGCACACATCCTAGTTTTTGGTAGGAATTTTTACAGTGGTTGTGTAAGCTGTGGGATAGGCTGGAGAAAGGAATGTCGCAGCCTAGGGAACAGGGCCTGTGCACAGAGTGCTCTCCACCCCTGCGTGCCCGAAAGCCAGGGGTTGGGGACGAGCCCAAGGCAGTCGAAGCTCGCTCAGGTTCAGAGGCTGCTCAGAGGAGGAGCAGATGTTTGCCTCGGCTCTACAGGCATTCGGAGCTTCCCCAAGTTGGGGGAGGTGTCGGGGGGCTCAGGCTTGGACTCTGGTTGGGAAATTACTGGGTTTGGTGCATGGAAAATTGTACTTGAGGGGAGTTCTTGGTGTGGCATAAAGTCAAAAATGAATGCAGACTCCTGGGTCTCACGTGGCTTTCCGGGGGCTTGCAGGTGTGAGAGGGCCTTCTGCTGGTCCAGCCAGGGCACTCTCTTCCCCAGGAAAACACCTGAAGCTCCCAGCAGTGTTCGGCATTCGTGTTCTGTTTGCACCGAAGCTGGGGGTGGGCTTTCCATGGGCTCAACGAGACTGGAGATAGGCTTAACAGTCTGGCTTTTGTTTTTAAACAGGGGCATTCTTAGAAAAGGAAGCAGAAAAACCAATCCAGACACACTCGATTCTGCTTATGCCCTTGCGAAGGATCATTGAATTCATCTCTGCAACCTGCACAAATTATTTTGGCAAGTGCCTCGTCTTTTTCTTTCTTGCTTTGACTTCACCTTTGTTCAGGCAACACTTCAACACTTTTTATCACACTTTGCTCAATCTCTCTTCTTGGAGTAGAAAAAACTCTGGGGAAAAAAACCCCGCAGGAATAACCCTGAAGAGATGAACACTTCCTTAAAAATTGGCTAGCAGAAGCAGACAGGAGTGATGTTTAGCCTGATTAGAATGTGATGCAGAAAGAAAATAGGAATCAGCCCTTTATGCGCAGCCAAATTGTATGTCTCCATCATTATTTTCCCTGCCTTTGCACGTGTCTGATTAGGATGGCATGCTAGAGTGACTTGACCTTTTGTTCATTAAATTTTCTCTGAATCAAGCACTGACAAGCATTTCTGCAAGCTGCCTCCCTTCCGCCCTTTGCACCGCGCAGGACGAGATGTGTTCAGAGGCAGCCTGTGGCTTCTCCCACCCCTGTCATTCCTGCCCGGGTGCCGGTGCCCAGACAGCACGGGCCGGGGCAGCCTCCGGAGCTTCCTGGAAGCTGGATCCATGGGCGTTTTCCTGCTAATGCAGGGCCTGAGCTGGTGGCAGAGCTAAGCTGTTCCCTTGGGTTTGGCTGCTGTGTTAGATGTCACAAAGATGCACAGAGCACTGGGGAAAGCCCCCAGGGAGCCCGTTTCCCGGTTTCACAGGGCTTTGAAAACGGGAACGGTAGCAGCAGTGCCAAGGAATTTATAGCTGGGACTGTGGATTTCAGCTGTGTTCACACATGATTTACTGTACCAACAGGGAGATGGGGACACTGTAATAGGAAAATGCACTCGTGCTGGTCCAGAGCGGGGCAGTCGGGACGCTGGGCTGCCCTCGCTCCTTTGCGTAAAGGAGGCCAGGCAGCTTCTGCTGAGGTTCTTCCAGAGGCATTCCTGTGCTGGGGTGTGGGTGCAGAGCACCAGCCTACTGCTAGCCAACTTCTGCCCCGTCCTTCAAACGAACCGTTAGCAGCCTCCCTCGAAGCTCGTCATGTTTTGCGTTACGTTACTGACATTTTAGCTTTCTGTTGAAGAACAGTTCACCCACCTACCGGCTCTGTCTCCTGGGACATGGGGACGGCTAGAGGAAGTCCTTTGTGAGCATTATCGAATAATCTATATGCTCCGCTAATTAAAATCAGCAGCCTCAGTTTATGAATAAAATACTCTTCCATGGCCCCCTTTGGAGTAGTTAGAGGTATTCCTGCATCTCAGCTCTAAATGAACTCTGATGAATTGCCTTTTATTATAGCACGTTTAGGGCTGCAAAGAGTGTCCAGAAGTTTCACTGGTTTGGATTAGCTATTGTTGGGTTATAACTGGAGATCTCTAGGTTTTTGTAATCAAAAGGAGCCCAATGGCTGGCAGCACAGCATGGAAAAGAGAGTTGAAATGCTGGAGCTGGTCCCAGGGAGCCCTTTGCTCTTGTGAGTGACTTCCCTGATGCCGCTGGAGCGTTTGTGGGGCCGGGCAATGGGCAGTGGAGTCAGTGTGGGGTGGTCGTGGGGTTACTCGTGTAAATGCTTAGTGGCATGTGTTTGTTCTACCTGAGCCGCCAAGGTAGTGAGCTTGCTGACTTTTTCCTTACGATAAGGCCTGATCCCCTTTGTGCCGCTTTGATGGCTTTCCTTCTAAATAAATGTAGTAAGTTGCAGGGTTTACTTTTATTTCACCAACTAAATGCAAGTTTCAATTGCTGGGAAATGATTTGATATATAAAGGTGGCTAGAAGGAAAAGAACGGTCCCTAAATTTGAAGTTTAACATTCCAGTTCCTCCTCTCTTGTCCTATTTCTCTTCTCCACAACAATCATTATGGTTGCTTTTCATACTTGGGAGGGTTTTATGTTATTTGTAATACTATCTCAAGCAGAACTAGACAGACAATGTGGAAAACACCTTTCTTGTGCTCCTCTGACTTGCTGGTTTGTACTCTTTATTGCTGTAGCAGTGCTTGATGTTCCGAGTAACACCCTGACTTGCCAGAGTTGCGCCGTCTATAAATACTGAGCGAGCGTGTTCCTTGGTTGAGGGATTTGCCATCTCAAAAGTAAACGCGCTGTGCGGGAGGAGAGGACGGCTTCTTACCCCCTCCTTTAGCGGGGGAACCTCACGTGCTGGCTGACTGTGATTAGCTCCATGTCCGTGAGTCTTCGACAGCAGCGGGAGCTGAACGCAGGCATCTGGCACCCCAAGGATGAACTTTCAGTCAGTTATTCCCGCTGACCCCCCAAATCAGTTTGCTGGCAGGGTGCTGGTCGAGTCTGAAACCTACTTCCCCCCTTGATAATCCGTGTGTAGAGACTGTAACTAAATGCGGTTCTGGAATGCATAATGGTAAATGCCCATGTGCAGCGCGAGGCCGGTTGATAGAGCTGCTCGTCGTGGCTATCGTTCGTCTCGCCAGACCTCCCCTTACAGCTATTCCTCTACTGGGCGACTCGGAAAAGCCCGGTGCAGAATTATTCCACCTGACAGTAGCGACACAGCATCCAGGTAAATAAGGATCACAGCCTGGTTGAGAAATTAAGTTGGACCTCAGTCAGGTCTCATCAGGGTTACCTCACTTAAAACTTAGATGTCAGCATGTGCAAGGCTTAGAAGCCATCCCTTCTCCTGGCGCATCATAAACGAGGGTGTGATCCTGCTTCATGGGGCTGACAGGGTATTTCCTACTGTCCCTGCTGGTGTAGAGTCAGTTCCTTCAGTATCAAAGTCACTGCTGGAAAATTAGTCTTGGAAACCGTCTACTAAATAAACCCTGTTAAAATGGCAAAACCAGAAGTGATGACCTTTTCGGGAAAAAAAGTACGAGGGGTTTAGAATCCTGAGTCGCATCGGAAATCAGTCAGGATGGGGCTTTTGAATCACTTTGGTGGTTTGAACACATAGTTTCCAGTACGGACCACAAACACGCCTGTTATCACCTAGGTTTTTCTGTGAAATAGTTGTCAGTTATACCCCCGTGTAACAGCACAACGAATTCCTCCCCGTCTTCCAGTTGACAAATGGTCGTAGCCTGTTACCGCCTCCCACTCTCGGTCCCCGGCCCCTGGAGCCAGCCGCCGGCCAGCCCTTGGCTCCGGTGGGGGGCTCACACGTGACATTGCAGCACTTGGAAGGTGACTCCATCATGTGACGCGTGTTGGTGACTCCTGCTAGACATTTTACTTGTCTGTGTCCCGCTTTTCCTTTTTCTCTGAGAAGCACGTCTCCAGCGAGTACAGGTGCGTTGTCTCAGGGAAAATAGTCTTTGTTCTTCCTTCGTCCCCACTGGAGTGTGGTACCGGTGAGGAGCCTCCCGGTGAGCGGCAGAGGTAAAAGCATTCTGCGGTTGGCCCCGGGTTTTATTTGTATCCAATTGCTCATGAAAGCAGGAATCTTTGCAGCTTCCTCCCTGGTAAATAACGAACTATATATGGAACACATTACTTCTGTCTGTCAGGAGGCACTGCCTAATTGCAATGGGAAATGTAACGTTATCCTTTAACTTAACATTTATGAAGCAATTTGCTATAGAAATGGGGACTGTGTGATGGCTTTTCAGACTGCGAGCCGCGTTCCTTGAAAATGCAGACAATTTAAGAACTGACAAATCCAATTCTGAGGCAGAGGAGGAGCGTTGTGATATTTTGGCACTGTTTAAATAGTCACTCATTTGCTTGCCCTGGCTGTGGAAATATGCTAATGGTTGTTGCTGTAGCCTTTGAACTCGCGGGGCAGGTGAAGCCCGGCATGCCACAGCAGCCTTGCCAGTGATCTTGATTACAGGTGATAGATGCAAATTGCTTTGGCTTCGATATTTGTGTTTGATCTGAAACATGTTAAGAGCGTGCGAAATAGAATAAACTTCCGATAAAGGCAGAAGGAGCAAAGGGCGACGACGGGTTCGTCAGCAGTGCCCTAGGTGAGCACAGGCTGTACGCTCTGTAGTACAAGTAGGAATTGGAAAGAAATTGGGTAGGCTCGTCTAGGCTTTCCAGTGCCATTCCTTGAGCAGAAAATTTGCGGTGAATTTCGGCAAACCGGGCAGACCAGCTGGCGTATTCCAGTTGTGCTAAACAGAAAGAGGCGGCAGCCAGCCTGTAAGTCCGAAGAACACCTAAGGAGTGAGGGGAGTTAGGAACACGATCTGCTAAAAATTGTGCCTTTTCACTTTTCTCTACATCCCTTCTCCATCCCGCTAGGCATTTCCAGCGGCGTGAGAGTCTGAGATGCTCAGTGAAGATGCTCTGTTGGGCGTTCAAGGGAGCTGGGCATTGCTGTAAAACTGCAAACAACCAAACACAGGAGTGCGATACTCTTCCCCTCACCTGTCCGCTTCACCTGGTATTGCCACCCTTCAGGTGGCTCCGCTTTTCCCTGCCTTCCCTGCGTCCTCTCAATCATGACATGGCTTTTAGAAATGCACTTTTCATAGCCAGGAGCCAGAGGTGTTATTCCGACCAGGATAGATTTTCTGTCTGGTTTTCTCCTGTGCCTCCACGTGCGATTACAAGGCGGAGTAAGCGATACACTGTGCTGCACTCAGTGCATTAGTCACTGACCTTTTACTTGGGGGATTCTCTGTGCTTTAGCCCATGTTCCTGGTGGAAGTACAGATGCTGCTTTTGTGCTCCACTCGTGAATGCAGTAGCCGGCAAACTTCGGCATTTCCCACGTGCCCTTCTTTGGGTCTCTGCTCTTTATTGATGGCCTTGGCTTTGTCCTGGTATGGCTTTTTAGTAAGCGTTGGGATTGCTGAGCCAGGGCGAGACAGGGAGCTGCCTTCACAGCACCCTTCCGAGCAGTCAGCTTGGGCTGCCTCTGCTCGGTGAGGGGGGAAAGGGGGAGCCCGTTTGCATTATTAATTATTTAGCCTTGCTGGTCCGTGCGTCGGTTACTGACACTTTGCACTGTCAATACCAGCCTGTAACACTGTGGTGCAGATGACAAGGTAATTTTCTGCAGCTACAAGTCCTGTTAGCCAGAGGATCAAAGTCTCTTGAGGAGGAAGGGGTGCACTTTCAAGCTGTCAGATGCAATCAGAATAACCTTGCTTGTCATACAGATTTTCTTCCCTTTATTCAAATACTAAAGACAAACCCTTGAAAGAAACAAATATGAAAGCCGTGCTCCTGACTGCAGGCTTGGGTTGTGGTGTTAGGGTTTTAGGGGTGTTCTTTTATTTCTGTTTTGTAATGAAACACTGAAAAGGCATGCATGAAAGAATGTGCCTGTTGAACCCGAAGCCCACAGCAAAAAAGTTGGGCCAGGTTCCCGATGGGATTGAAAAGGAGGAAGGGAAGGCTGTAGTTGAGAACTCATTGCCAAGAGGCGGCTATCTGTCACTAAAACTCGTCCTGGTGCTCCAGAGAGTCTCTGGTCCATGCGCAGGACAAGTCAGTCCTGGTCTTCGTTCTTACAGTCTTGCTTCGCTGTTGTGCTTTCCGTCACTGGATATCAGACCACTTGGATAGCTGGGTTAGTTGGAAAAAGGAGGTACCAGAAGAGTGCCCGGCTTCGAAGCAGCTGGGTTGTGCTGTTGCCTCGGGCTGTTTGTGCAAGGTGTCCCCCGGCTGGCCCCGGCCCCCTCCGGGCGCCGGGAGAGATCGGCATTGAGCTTGCCCAGCTCAGGGCTCTGCTGCTCGCAGCACCCTTCTGTGCTGGGTGTCCCCCCACCCCTCCTCTCTGCTGCCGGGGACACTGTGGTGCCCTTCGCCTCCTGGCTGCTGCCAGCGCAAAGCTCCTCTGCACCGATCAGAGGGCGTCAGTCGGGGTCTCTCTGCTGCCTGGTGTGGCTGGATACAGACATTAATATGTTACTTCAAGAGGGAGAAGAGTGTGGGGTGAAGACCACGTGCTGTGTTCACTTGTTTCCCATCAACTTAAGTCTTGACCCAGGGTCTCGGGCCTCAAAAGGGCCTGGTGGCTTAACTACGGAGTGTTAATTTTATATCTCACAGCACATTACAAGAGGCACAGAATTCACTTAAGGCCAATTAGAAACAGAGCACGAGCAGACCCAGAGGTGGGCGCGGGGGCTAGTTTGGGCTGCTGACTCTGTTGTCGTGGCTGCGTGGGTCATGGAAACTGGAACCAAATGCCGCAACGTCTGCAGAGGCCTTACGGAGCGGGTGGCTGTTTCCTATGGAAGTGTGGCATAAACTGGGTTTCCTGGCCCTTTCCTCGGCATGCTTTGTGAATCGTAGACGTAGAACATACATGTATTTCTGTGGCTGTCCGATATATATTTAAATTAACTCTATATACACACAGCAACATTTGCAAAAGTTTTTTGTGAATTAAAAATACAGCTCTCACTGACTTGCTAGGTCACATAGGCTTTTCGCAAATACCTCCCAAAATAATTTCTGAGCATCTCTTCCAAGGCATATAGGCTAATGTGCGTCCTGGGAATGGATTGTGGCGTGTTCGTGTTATGCACACAACATCGAATTCCAGATTCATCCTGGTTATGTGCTGTCACGTGATTCAGCAGGATCTTTCAGAGATGCTGGGTTTGTGGTGTACTGCGGTGGTCCGGGCCTTGCTCTGCCATCTGGAGAGACGGAGGGACCTTGAGAAACTTCATGGCCTCTCCTTGCCCGGTTGTTATTTCTCAGCTTTGAACACGTAGGAGCTCAGAAACACATACAGGAGTGGGGGAATACAGCTTTCTGCTTGGTGCTAATTGATGGAAAGGCAATAGGAGAGACAAGAGTTGTCACTGGTGTGAATTTCGGATGCTTTGGGGAGTTGCTGACGCTGACTCATCTCCGTTCTGTCAGGGACATAACAAATATGTATCAGCTTCTGATTTACTGGGCAGAATGACGACAGACCCAGGAAAGGGAAGTTGAGCACGCGATTTTCCTCATTTTGAAGAGGAACCGCTGACGGCTTGATTTATAGACTGTGCTATTTGAAGTCTGAGGATTAGGAGCACGCTGGAAAGGTGGAAGGAGGTGAACAAAGGGCAGGCCTGACCATCAGGTGAATTAATGGAGGACAGTCCGTCATGTCGCTAACGATGGCAATGACACTTCATTATGCTGCTGTTGTATCCCGTGGCGATGCTGAGGGAGGGGGGAGATGCTCTTCCGTTGTGCCAGTGTAACCTGCTCTGCCGCGGCATCATTTCTGCTTCTGTGGCATCTCACTTCACTTGCAGAATAGTTTTTTGGCCTGTATTATTGATCCTTTCTTCACTGTTTTTGGGTTGGGGTTATTTTTTTTGTTACCGTTGTGGCTTATGCAAATGCAGGCGCCAGAGGGTAATAAAAATAAAAGGCAGGGTTCGACACAACCTGGGTGAACTAGGACGAGCGAGAGGAAAATGGGAATCCCTGTCAGCTGGCGAGCAGCACAGGCTGCAAAGCCACGGGTGACGTGCCGCACCGAAGGGAGAATTTGCGTTGCATTGCAGCAGGCCGTGTCGCAGACCCGAGTTGGGCGTCCCCCTCTGCAGCTCGTCCCACGGGTCACAGCGCCTGCTTCTGCTTTTGAACACCTGAATAGCAAATACCTGCTTCTGGGGGGGAAATATGGCATCTGGCTGACTTGCAAGATAATGTCGATGGCAAATGTACCCCAGTTAAGTGCTAGAAATCGGCAGGCATCGGAAACGTCCTTTCCACATGTATCCTGTTGTACAGTCTTGTTGGTGACCAGAAGCAAGGTGGAAGAAACAGAAAGGAAGAGGTGGCAGTGATTAGGGTCCCAGCTATCAGCGTCCTGTTTTCTGCCCTCTCGGTAACGTGTTCTGTCTGAAATAGCGCTTAAGTTACAGCTTTACTCGTGCCTCGTGCTCTTTTTGCTCTTTCTGCTTTTGGCCCTCTTCAGGAGTTAGTTCTGACATAGAACAAAACCAGATACTCTTTTTGCTTTTCAGATAGGACTCATGGTTAATGGTGCTTTGTGGAAATTAATGATAAGTGAATAGCGTTTACCTCTGCAGAGTAAGTTCAGCGCCCTGGGGATGGTGCCCAGTGCGGGGCAGGCACGCGGCAAGGGCTCCGAGTTGAAGTCCATGTCCCTTCCCCGGTCCGTGTCTCACCGGGTGAGGCAGGAGAGGAGGGAGCCAGGGGGCAAGGCTGGCGCCGCCAGCGGGCTCTCCTGCTACTGTTAGGCCCAGAGGAGAGTCACACTTTGTAGCAGCGGTCTCTCCTAAAGCTCCCATGACTTGTAGGGTGAGTTATCTGGAATAACCACACCTTCTGTTGGAGACGAGTGTTGTGGCCGTTCTCCTTTGAACCAGGCATGTTCCTTCTTCAGTCCAGCAGAGCCTGCTGGCAAACGGGCACTAGACCTACATGGCTTCTTTGAGCCCTGTAGTCTGGCCCAGCATGAGCAACCTTGTCCTCCCTGTTTGCAGCATCCCTTCCCCTGGGCAGGTGGAATCACTCACCTTCCCATGACCAGCACTGGTAAGTTGGTGGCACGCGTGGTCTGCGATGTCCGAGCAGCAATGTGGCACCTTAGCACAGAGGAGGTGAAGGCTGAAGCCCTGAGAAGCCACAAGGAATGCTGTAGAAGATTTTCTCTAACCCATCCCTCACTGCTTAGCGAGGTAGGGGCAAATATAATCCTGTTTCTCTGCTCTAGAGATACTGAATTGATTATCCTGTCACTGATTCCGCTTCTGGAACCAGCTGCTCTCAGCCCCTGCAGCCCTTGGGG